>NW_025214499.1:10405-15824 GCF_004010195.1 Chiloscyllium plagiosum | reverse complement strand
TGAAGAATGATCTCTCAGACTAAAATGGGACTTTGCTTAGGTGAACCGAGGAGTGGCAGATGGAGATTATTTTAGTTAAATGTGAGGTGTTGCATTTTTGCAAGGCAAATCAAGGCAAGACATGTAGGTAGGGTCCTGTCCAAAGCTGACAATCAAGGAGAACTCCATCAAAATTATATAATCCCTACAGAGAGGAAACATGTTATGTGGCCCATCGAGGCCACACCGATACTCTAAGCAGTATCCCACTGGACAAACCCCTACCCTGTCCCTCTGAGCCTGCATTTTCCATAGTTAATCCACCTCGACTGCACATTCCGGGGTACTTTACGCTATTTGCCATGGCCAATCTACCCTTATCTGTATATCTTTATACTGTCGGAGGAAAATATAACATCTGGAGGAAACTCACACAGACACGGTGAGAATGTGCAAACTCCACACAGGCCGTCATTCAACGATGCAATTAAACCTGGATCGCTGCGCTCTGAAGCAGCAATGCTAGTCACTGAGATACTGTGTCACCTGGTGGTGCAGGTTCTCCGTTCCTTGAAAGTGCCGTCACAGGTAGACAGCGCAGTGAAGAAGGCACTTGGTGATCTTCCCTTTATTGGCCCGTGCATTCAGTCTAAACATTTTCTCGACATGTTGCATCTGTACTGGACATTGGTTTGGCCACTTTTATAATACTGCCTTTAATTCTGGTCTCCGTGCTGACGGAAAGATGTTGCCAAACTTGAAAGGGTGCAGAAGAGATTTAAAAGAATGTTGAAGGTGTTGGAGGGTTAGAGTTACAAGGACAGTTTGAATAGGCTGGGGCTATTTTCAAGTGTTGAAGCTGAGGGGTGACCTTAAAGAGGTATATACAATCATGAGGGGAATTGATAAGGTAAACAGTCAACGTCTTTTCCAAGGATCGGCGAGTCCAAAATTAGAAGACAAAGGTTTAAGGTGAGAGGGGAAAGATTTAAATAGGGACATAGGGACAAAATTTTCACATAGAGACTGCTGCGTATATGGATTTAACAGCCAAAAGAAGTTGTGGAGGCAGGTACAGTTACACAATTTAAAAGGCATTTAGATGGATACATGCATGGGAGATGTTTAGAGGGAAATGGGCCAAATGCTGGCAAGGGGGACGAGATTTATTTAGGATATTTGGTCGGCATTGACGACCGGACTGAAGGATCTTTTTCTGTGCTGTACATCTCTGAGACTCTATTGACTCTTGATTGTATAACACAGGAACAGGAGGAGGCTAGTCAGCTTCTGAATTCTGTCAGTCAGCTTGTTTGCTCAATTTCTGAGAGCAAAATACAAAAATACATCATTCAGATTTTGATGTTGATTTACAGAAGCAAGAGAATGGCTTTTAGTCAAGAGTAGCTGTAAGGAATGTGAAGAGGCCATTCAGTCCCTCAATTCCATTCCACGGGAGCAGAAGGTGAGCACAGATCTATTGGAGCCTGTTTCACAGGAACAGGAGGAGGACATCTATTATCAGACTTGGGATCATGAGGCAATCACTCAACTGCTCGACACAGGGACACAGGAACAGGAACAGGAGGCCGTCACTCAACTGTTCGAAACTGGGCCACAGGGAAATCTGTAGGCTAGTGAGGCCCCAGGATCCTGTTATGCAGGAACAGGAGGAGATGCCTCACTTCCCACCAGTATGGGACATTGGGAGAGAAGGGGAGTTTGTTTGGAACAAACATAAATACATGACTAAGTTGTATTCGTGTTCCATTCAATCCTGCCCCACCATTCAGGAAGACCACGGCTGATCTGATTGTGATTTCCCCATTCCATTTTACAGAGACTGTCCGCTCTGCAGCCTCTGCTCCATTGTTGGTTATGTTGCACACCCAGATGCTTTAACAACAGTCACCATCACTCATCCAGATGGTCGGGTCGAAGGATGAGTCAGGATTTGAAGGGTTCAATCACAAGAAAGAAATACAAAATAAAGGTATTGCCAGATGTTTAGTTCTCTCACATTCGCAATCAAACTCACATAACCAGCCCATCCATAATACATTCAGGATGGAGCACTGTGTAGATATGGCGAGCGTACTGCTGAATGCAACCCAGCAATATCCAGAATGGAACTCTGTGCAGCCCACACCTATACTTGATCGATAATTCTGGGATAAATGTCCAGCGTGGGGAGCTGTGCAGACCGCACTGGTTCATTCATATATAATCGCAGGTTGTTCCATTTTTCGGTAACATTTTGTTAGATCACTGCCCAGTGTGGGGAAACTTGCAGCCCATGCTGCAAGTGACAGAATATGCAGCTCCCATCCAGTTTCAGCTTCATATCTCCACTATACCTTGACAAGTTTTGCTGCAGACGTGAAAAGCATTGCAAGGGAGAGATGTAAATGGAAACAGTAGAAATATCAATAGTTCTGATTAAGGCGAGTATTACACAACTATTTAAAGATTAAATAACTGAGATAATATCCGATGAGGTTTTGTGAGTGCTACAAGGAAGTATGAGGGGGTTATGGTTGTTGCAAATCATCAATGGGAATTAGAGGAACAAATATGCAGGGAAACTGGTGAGAGTAGCAGGAGCAATAGGATTGTCACAACAGATGATTTAAATTTACTAACATAGACTGAGACATCCAGACGGTTAAGAACTTCGATGGAACGTAATTTTTTAAGTTTGTTCAGGAAAGTTTCCCCAAGGGCCCTATACAGGAAGGGACAAACTCGACCTACTGTTGGGAAGTAGAGATAGATAGGTGACGGTCGTGAAGTGGGGGAGTATTTTGGGAAAACTGACTAGCATTGTATTAATTTTAAAATAGTTATGGGAGGAACAAAATTGATCCACAGATTCAAGTTCTAAATTGTGGTGAGGCATATTTTGTTGGAATTAGACAGGGGATTGCAGGGGTTAATTGGAGTAGTTTGTTTTCAGGTAAAAGGATGTTGGGCACGAGGGAGGGCTGCAAAAGTGAGATAGCTCGAATTCAAGGTTTACATGTTCCTGTGAGAGTGAAGAGAACGTGAGGCTGGAAGAGAAAACCCTGAATGACAAGAGATATTGAGGCTCTGGCCAGCAAAATTGAGGCGTGGCTCAAGTACAGGTAGCTGGAATCAAGGGAATCCCTGGAGGTACATTGGGGATACTGGAGTTTAATGAAGAAGGAAATCAGGAAGGCGAAAAGGGAGTATGAGATTGCCTTGGCTAACCAAATTCACTATAGTAAAGAAAAAGAGCATCAAGAGAGAGAATAGGACGCCTTAAAATCCAAAATGGGCATGCATGTGTAAAACGTCTAGAGATGCTTGAGGTCCTCTGTATTTATCATGAAGAAAGATATGAAGACCTGTGAACTTTGGAAGGTTAGTTGTGTTATCTTGGTACAGTCCATATCACAGTAGAGGTGTTGTTGGACATATTAGAATGCACAAAGTCAGATACATCTCTTAGTCCTGACTAGATATATCCAAGAGGTGAGAGAAGGCAGTTCAAGGGCCAAGCTCCCCGAAGACCGGGCAGTAGCAAATGTAGTGCCCTTCTTCAAGAAGGGCTATAAATGAATTCCTGGGAAATATAGACCAGTAAGCTTCACATCTGTTTTCGGTAAACCACTTGAGAAGGTTCTGAGATATAAGATATGCATGCATTTGGAAAGGCAGAGTTTGACTTGGAGCAGTCGCCATAATTTTGTGTGTGGCAGATCATGCCTTACAACTTTTGTTAGAGTTTTTTGAGGAAGTGACCAGGAACTTTGACAAGGGCAGGGCGGTGGACATAATCTACATGGATTTCAATAAGGCCTTTGGTAAGATTCCACATGGAAGGCCGCTCTAGAAGGTTAGATCGCATAGACTCCATGGTAAACTGGCAATTTGGCGACGCAATTGGTCTGAAATTGTGAAGCAAATGGCTATGGTGGAGGTATGCTTGTCGGACCGGAGGCCTGTGACTAGTGGAGTGCCTCAGGGGTCGGTACTGCCCCATTGCGGTTTGTTATCTATATCAATGATCTGGACGAGGATGCACAACGCAAGGTTAGTAAGTTTGCAGATGACACTAAAATAGGAGGCATCGTTTACAGTGAGGAACATTATCAAAAATTGCAGCAGTAACTTGATCAGCTGGGGAAGTGAGCTGAGAAATAGCAAATGGAGTTTAATATAGATAGGTGTGACGTCTTGCATTTTGGAAAGTCAAATTCAGGTGGGAGTTTGTTCATGAATGAGAGGGCCTTAAGGAGTGTAGTGGAACAAAAGGATGTTGGAAATCAGTTGCACGGTTGTCTGAATTTGAGTCGCAGATACACAGGACAGTGAAGAAGTCTGTTGGCACACTGGCCTACATCGGGGCATTGAGTATAGAAGTTGGGACGTTATGTTGCAAATGTACAGGATGTTGGTAAGGCTGCAGTTGGAGTATTGTGTTCAGTTTTGTTCACCTTGCCCTAGAAAGGATAGTATTGAACTAGAAAGAATGTAGAAGAAATTTACAAAGATGTTTCCTGGGCTAAAGGGTCTGTGTTATAGGGAGAAGTTGGACAGGTTAGAACATATTTCTTTACAGCGTATAAAACTGAGGGGGTTTATATAGAAGTGTAGCTCTTATCAAATCATGATAGCCATGCATAGGGGTGAATATTTCAAACTTTTTTGCAAGGTTGGGGAACCAAGGACGAGAGGACATCTGTTAATGTTTTGAGGGGACAAAAACAAAAAGGAACCTGACGGTCAACTTTTTTACACAGAGTGTATTTTGCGTATGGACTGAGCTGCCAGTGGAAGTGGTTGAGGTGGGTACAATAACAACATTGAAAAGGTATTTGGATTAACATATCGATAGGAAAGTAGCAAGGGCAGGGAAATGGGGTGATTTTGAATGTACTTTTTGGTCAGCAAGGACGAGCTGGGCCGAAGGGCCTATTTCCAAGCAGTAGAAATGTATGACCGTAAATACATGTGTTTCAGGATAGAGACAGAGAGGGACAGACTGAGAAAAAATGTCATGGAAGGATATGTTCACAGGTTTCAGATTGCTGAAATGAAGACATTTCGATAGTGTCATGCAACAAGGATCAGTATTATGAAGAATTACAGGCGATGGAGAGTTTTGAATAAACATTTGTTCTGCAGCTTTGTAACTGAGAGTGAGGACAGCAGAGTCTTTGGCTCATTGAACTGTTTAAAACAGTAATTAGTCTCAGTGTCATTTTCATTGAGTGTGACAGAGAGATTGTCTGTACGATGCTGAGCTAGTTTCTTATCGAACTCACCTCATTAAATATCACCCACCCCAACCACCTCTCATTGAATGCCAGCCCGATTCTCCCACCCATCATGATTACAGGTACTCACAGTCACCCGGATGTCCCGAGATATTTCTGTTCCCTGGCACTGGTGCCATCTTTAAAAGTCCAAGGGG
>NW_025214499.1:0-9565 GCF_004010195.1 Chiloscyllium plagiosum | reverse complement strand
AAGTGACCAGGAACTTTGACAAGGGCAGGGCGGTGGACATAATCTATATGGATTTCAATAAGGCCTTTGGTAATATTCCACATGGAAGGCCGCTCTAGAAGGTTAGATCGCATAGACTCCATGGTAAACTGGCAATTTCGCGACACAATTGGTCTGACATTGTGAAGCAAATGGCTATGGTGGAGGTATGCTTGTCGGACTGGAGGCCTGTGACTAGTGGAGTGCCTCAGGGGTCGGTACTGTCCCCATTGCGGTTTGTTATCTATATCAATGATCTGGACGAGGATGCACAACGCAAGGTTAATAAGTTTGCAGATGACAATAAAATAGGAGGCATCGTTTACAGTGAGGAACATCATCAAAAATTGCAGCAGTAACTTGATCAGCTGGGGAAGTGAGCGGAGAAATAGCAAATGGAGTTTAATATAGATAGGTGTGACGTCTTGCATTTTGGAAAGTGAAATTCAGGTGAGAGTTTAATCATGAATTAGAGGGCCTTAAGGAGTGTAGTGGAATAAAAGGATGTTGGAAATCAGTTGCACGGTTGTCTGAATTTGAGTCGCAGATACACAGGACAGTGAAGAAGGCTGTTGGCGCACTGGCCTACATCAGGGCATTGAGTATAGAAGTTGGGACATTATGTTGTAAATGTACAGGATGTTGGTAAGGCTGCAGTATTGTGTTCAGTTTTGGTCACCTTGCCCTAGAAAGGATAGTATTTAACTAGAAAGAATGTAGAATAAATTTACAAAGATGTTTCCTGGGCTAAAGGGTTTGCGTTATATGGAGAAGTTGGACAGGTTAGAACATATTTCTTTACAGAATAGAAAACTGAGGGGGTTTATATAGAAGTGTAGCTCTTACCAAATCATGATAGCCATGCATAGGGGTAAATATTTCAAACTTTTTTGCAAGGTTGGGGAACCAAGGACTAGAGGACATCTGTTAATGTTTGGAGGGGACAAAAACAAAAAGGAACCTGAGGGTCAACTTTTTTTCACAGAGTGTATTTTGCATATGGACTGAGCTGCCAGTGGAAGTGGTTGAGGTGGGTACAATAACAACATTGAAAAGGTATTTGGATAAACACATCGATAGGAAAGTAGCAAGGGCAGGGAAATGGGGTGATTGTGAATGTACATTTTGGTCAGCATGGACGAGCTGGGCCGAAGGGCCTATTTCCATGCAGTAGAAACGTATGACCGTAAATACGTTTGTTTCAGGATAGAGACAGAGAGGGACAGACTGAGAAAAAATGTCATGGAATGATATGTTCACAGGTTTCAGAATGCTGAAATGAAGACATTTCGATAGTATCATGCAACAAGGATCAGTATTATGAAGAATTATAGGCGAATGGAATATTGCTGTGAGTTCAGGCGATGGAGAGTTTTGAATAAACATTTGTTCTGCAGCTTTGTAACTGGGAGTGAGAACAGCAGAGTCTTCGGCTCATTGAACTGTTTAAAACAGTAATTTGTCTCAGTGTCATTTTCATTGAGTGTGACAGAGAGATTGTCTGTACGAAGCTGAGCTAGTTTCTTATCGAACTCACCTCATTAAATATCACCCACCCCAACCATCTCTCATTGAATGCCAGCCCGATTCTCCCACCCATCATGATTAGAGGTACTCACAGTCACCCGGATGTCCCTAGATATTCCTGTTCCCTGGCACTGGTGCCATCTTTAAAAGGCCAAGGGGCACACGGCTGAGCTTTCTCAGTTTGGAGCTGCCCTGCACAGTTTACCCCGCGCATGGCAGATAAGGGCCAATTATACCACAGTTTGTTGATGCTGCATGGTGTGCATAGTGGATGGGCTAGTACAGAGGGGACCATTCCCTTCCCAGACAAGGCCATACCACCAGACCCACTGAGCATAGTCTGTGCTCACCACCCAGCTCAGTACAGTATCTGCGGCCTGAAGAAATGTCCATCAATACAGGACAAGCAACAATAACCTTTCCCGCCCTGTCAGGGTAAGAGTCACCATATTCTCTCTGCTCCCTCACACTCACTGTATATCTGTTATCGCACGAACAGGGCTCATGCTCCACCACTCTCACTGCCACATGCAGCAGCTTCGCTCTCTCTCTCTCTCTTCTCTCCCCCACACAGTTAGAGAATATTCCGGAGAATACCAATTATGGAATGTTCCAGATAGTGTTCCAAATAATGCCAAGTTTCAGGAAAAAGGCAGTGCCCCAGTGTGTAACACATAAGAGGAAGGAGTAGAGAGAACGTTTTCCAAATCACACACATTCCAAACCATGTTGAGGCCATTCAGCCCTTCAAACGTGCTGATTTGATGGTTTTCTCTGTGATCTGATGCTTTTCTCAGCCTCATGTTACAGGAGCTTTCAGTCATTCAACCCTCTGGGTTCCTGTCACTGTCCAGACGGCACTCAGGCACTTTTATCCCAGTTTTCATCAAGCGCCTGTTTTAGGGCATTTCCCATGGAACACACTCTCCTAACAGTATATCCCATCAACTATACACTTTCATGCACCGTTCAGGATGGTTTACACAGACCAAACAAAAACCTACGCATATTTTATGATTATAGATATCCAATCAGACTTAGTAATTCTGGTTATTTCACTTGACTCACCTTAATGATAATAAACCAAAAACAACTTCTAAACACGTCTTGTTATAAAATACAATTTCGAGTAGAGAACGTTTTTACTCTCAGCCGTTATCTTGACCGTTACCTGAATTGTACCACTTTCCTTGTTATAAATGATTCTCTTGCCCTTTGTGGCTGTTTCTGTGTGTAACAGTTACGCAGTCTCCCACTCAGTTGGCTGATGATGTAGGTTTGTGATGTAGAGGGAGGCCAACAACGCAGGTTCAGTTCCTCACACTGACAGAGATTACCATGAAGGAGACGCTCTCTCACCCTCACCCCATCACCCGAGGTGTGGTGATCCTCAGGATAAACCACCGTGAGTGGTCTCTCTGATGAGAGTTCTTTGGGACTGTATTCTATGAATGTTAGTATTCTAATCTTTTTAACAATATCTTTATTTAAAAAGAGTTTCTTAATATTATAATAAGCTAATAACAACACAACTCAAATAACTGATCAAAATTACACCTATGTGCATGTACGTACAAAACAAGTTAAAAATACTAAACAGACAGAAAAAAAACAAAAGTAAACAATAAATAATGAATAAATAATGCAGCTCAGAGTAACAAAATGATAGCTCTCGTTCTTCAAGAGAATTAACTGATATCCATTTTTATATATATTATTCTTCCTCTTTGGATATAAGATTCATTAGATAATATCGTCAGGGCTGTATAAAAGCCTTTCTGAGAGCGGCAGATAAGCCTGTATCACGGTAATCCAAAAAGGTCTGTCATGTCTTATATAAATTTCTGTTTTTTGGTGCATCATGCTAGTGAGAAAGTCTAAAGGGATATTGTCCATGAGGTGCTGACGACGACCCAACAGACCCGGGGTGCGCCGGCGGGGTGGAGAGTTGGGGGGTGCGGGGAGTAGTTTCAGACATCCAACACAACAGAATGCTTTTCCGAACACAGAAAGTAAGGATATTTTTTCACATGTGCATCTGTGCAAAGAACCCTGGGCACGCCCAGGAAAAGAGAAACCAGGTCCATCTCCAATTCAGTCCCCTCGACCCACTCTATCACACCTGACACAGAGCTCCAAAATATATGAAGCCTGCAACAGGACCACAAGCAATGAGTAAGAGTGCCTGTAGTCATTCTGCATTTCGGACATGCTGAAGATAATCCCACTTTGAATATTGAGAGATAATCTGGTGTCAGATAGACCCTATGAAGAGTTTTCACTGCGTGGAATGGGTCCTATTACAGATGAAATCTTTCGAACATTTTCACAAATATCATTCCATGTCTCCGAAGTGTTCTGAACCCCCAACATTATAAAGCTGCATTACATCTCGCACACATTATAAAGCTGCACAGTCTCGTCTGAGGGGACACTCTCCAACTAATGATAAAGGGTACTGACAGAGAGTGTATTCTATGCAATAAGCACCGTCTTCGATCTATCAGATCTGTAAGAGTCTGTTAAAAGAGTGCTCTTTTAAAAAATCAAATCTCTGATTTGGAAAAGAAACAGAAGAGATCTCTACTAACTAATCCATACGTACGAGTTATTTGATCAAATGACATCATTGTTTCTCCCTCAAACAGCACGTGGTGGTTCAGTGGTGAGCATTGCTGCCTCACAGCACCAGGATCCCGGCTTCAGTTCCGGCCTTGGGCGACTGGCTGTGTGGAGTGAACATATTCTCGCCGTGTCTGTGTGGGTTTACTCCCAGCAGTCCAAAGAAGTGCAGATTAGATGCATTGGCCATTGATATATCACCCATAGTGTTCAGGGATGTATAGGTTGGGTCATTAGTCAGGGTAAATATAGGATGGTAGGTGAATGAGTCTGGGTGGGCTACTCTTCAGAGGGTCGAAGTGGACGTGCTGGGCTCAAAGGCTTATATCCACACTGTAGGGATTCTACTAAATCTAAATCACTCAAGCAAGGTACACCCCTGGCTGCCCACAGTTTAAATTGGAATCCACTAACCCCGGTTCACAATCCAGAAAACGAATTATAGGGGTAAGAAACATAGTTCTGGCTGTATTGTCCTCGATCTGATGCATTGTCATTCATGCTTTAACAGTATTGATAATTATTGGGTTATGACAATACTCCATAAATGTTGTCATTTTGTCTAAGACCAGCAGACTAAGAAGGGTTCACTTTGTCTGAAAGGGTTCAATATCTAATCCTATTGGAGCCGAGTCCTCAGCGGCCCAGGCACTAACATAGGATAAAAAAAAGACCTGAATTCATAGCTTTCAATCTGGGAGAACTACTCCTCACAATCTGTGGGGTAGATAAATTTTGGTTAGCTTGATAGAGAGTCGCTTATGATGCCAAATAAAAGAGCGAAACCAGCCATAAAGTCTCCTAAATGTTTGTCTGGGAAACATCAAAGGAAGCATTCACATGGCATATAGAAAATGGGGAAGGACATTCATTTTAATAACAGCTATAAGACCCAGCCAGGATGTTGGAGGTGCCTCACATCTTTGAATGTCTTGTTTAAATTTGTCAAATAAATGGACATAGCTCACGTTAAATAAATGATCAAAAACAGATCTAATGAATATACTGAAATAGAGAACACCCCCACCCCCACTCCCCACCAGGCCATTTAAAAGGAAAACAGGATTTGCCCTCGACATCAGGTATTTCCTCGACATCATGGCCATCAACTTTGTAAAATTAATCTTATCACCCAGAAAGGTAACAAGCGAATTAATGCATTGCATCACGTGAGCAACCGAAATTGCGGGATTTGACGAAAATATTAGACCTTCATCTGCAAACAACGTAATCATATGTGACTTCTATCCCACTTCTCGGGCAGATATGTTGGGGTAATATTCCCAATTGTGCAGGATGCCACCGAATATAAGATTGTTGCGGCGTTGGTGAAGAGATCAACCCTCCTGTGCCATTTCTGTGGGTTAAAGAAGAAAATAAAATCCCTACTTGTGATGTGTATCTGCCTCCAGACATCCACTAGCTCTAGTTCTGCACACAAATCCACTAACTGTGGGTATTGTGGGACCTTTGGATATTCTGCCCAACGTGGGGCCATACGACAGTTGAAATCTCCTTCTACAATAATGTGCAACAATGCAAGATAACTCAATTTGGGAAATGCATCTACCAGGATTTTAAGAGTGTGCACCAGATGGCCATAAACATTCAAAATACTGTATTAATTCCCATCGTTCAAGACTTTGAGGATTATGATCCTTCCATGAGTATTTAATACAATCTAGTAATTTAAATGGAAGATTCTTACTATCCATTATTACTTTTCTCCTACTCCTAGTATTAAAAGACGAGAAATAAACCCGATCAAAACCGCCCTGCTGTCACTCCAAATGTTCCTTGTCATCACGGTGCATCTCCTGCAATAGAGTATTATCCACCCTCTTTTTTTTTAGATGAGAAATTATATTTTTCCTCTTGACTGGCAGATGGCTCCCCTTAATGTTTCAGGTACACCATTTAAGCACATAATTATCCATAACACAGCAACATTTGAACTCGAGAGAGTTTCACATCGAATTACACATCGCTGAGCATTAATGACAAAAGGCTCAGCGACCCTAAAAACGATACAAACTAAAACTACTGCAACTAACAAACTCTTAAAACTTTCCAAAGCTAAACACATAAAAAACAAAGAACGAAACAAAATCCAAAGTCCCAATGACCCTTTATAGGGGAATTTACCCCATCCTCCGCCCTGTGGGGACGCTTACATATCCCAAAACTTTATCTTCTGCCCGCTACCGATATGGCATTCAGGGCAATTAATAACAAAAGTCGGGCTTCAACTGCCCTTATGTCGGCACTTAGTCATCACAACTACCTCTGTAACTCCCTCCAGCTTGAGCCACACCTCAGACACAAGCAAAGAAAGTAGTAATGCTAATGAAGAAGTTAGGGGAGAAAGTGAGGACTGCAGATGCTGGAGATCAAAGTTGAAACTTTATTGCTGGAACAGCACAGCAGGTCAGGCAGCATCCAGGGAACAGGAGATTCGACGTTTCGGGCACAGGCCGAGGAAGGGCCTGTGTCGAATCTCCTGTTCCCTGGATGCTGCCTGACCTGCTGTGCTGTTCCAGTAATGAAGAAGTTAAAAGTGTGCCCTCTACCCATCCCCGACTATAATTTAACACTGGTTAACAGCAGAAAAATCCAACAAAATTTATTTAAGGGAGAAACATGATTATCTAAATATCCAGCTTACTTTAAAACATCCACAAAGTTTGCGCTTCCTCTGGAGAGTCATTGATCCATTCAAAGCAATACGGAGCACGGCTGGGAACAGTAAGGAATACTGAATCCCGAGTTCCCTTACTCTTCTCTTGATATAATCAGAATATTTTCTTTCCTGAGTCACCGCTGCTGAAAAGTCCTGAAATAACATGATCCTGGAGCTCTCGTGAATTCAAGCCATCGGAAACCACACTGAGCTTCCATCAGTTTTTGTTTAAACCTATAACCATGTAACTGCACAAGGAAAGTGCGAAGGCGTTAGTCTGAGTCTAACCTCCGCGCCGTAACCCGCTGAACTGTCTTAGTCTTCACCCATCCCTCTTCAGCTTCGAAGTGAAGGAATCACAGCAGCCAGATCTTGAAAAAACTCACTGGCAGACCACGTGCCGTCTGGTCCAGCAGACTGACGATGTGAACATTCTTCGTCCTGCCCCTGTTCTCGAGGTGATCATCTTGTTCAGTTAAGGTACGGACCTGTATTTCAAGGGCGAGGCTCCTCTTCCAAGAAGAATCGATCCCGGTCTCTGTCACTGCAGTTTGGCGCTTGACATTTTCTGTTCTGTTTTCAAGGCTGTCAAGTTGCTGCTCATGTTTTTGGAGCACGGCTGAGAGCAGCTCTAGCCACTGCTGAACCCCTCTTCAATCATACTTTCAGTCATTTCACGTAACTTGCTGGACTCAGTGACCAAGGCCTGTTGAGTAACTTGGTCCATGGAACGAGCAGAGTGGCTTACAGCTACAGCCTCAGGTATGCTCGATGCTTCTGACGGGTGCACCGTGTGTTGGGACTTACTCGATCCTTTCCCGTGTTTTGTCATTTCCACTTGACAAAACGGGATTAGTAAAGCATCTATCGCTCTATTTAGTGTTGAATTTTAAGTAAATGTGTGGGATGGGGTGGGTTAGAGAACGACTTTGCCCGTGCCGAGATGCAGAGCCCAGCAAAGCTGACCTTCTGGGTTGCCGCTATCTTGGATTGCCCCTTAACATTTTATCAATATTACCATTTCGTTTTGAATAATATTCCTGGATGTTCTGGAGCCGTGTCATTTGGTACCACTGTCGACATTTTCCCCAACACTGCACATTTCTGCCAATCCCCTATAATCCTTGACTCTGTTGTTAGTTATGAACCTTCTGTCTGTGCCTCAAAAATATTCAATATCTCTCTCTCCAATGCTCTGTGGGGAAGAGAGTTCCAAAGACCCACAACACTGAGAAAACAAAAATAAAACTCAAGATCTGCCCCTACCCCCCCCCCCCCATCCATGTAACCCTGCATTTCCCATGACTAACCTGCCTAACCAACACATGCCTGGGTACAATGAGCATTTTAGCATGGCCAATCCACTCTAAGATGCGTATCTTTGGACTGTGGGAAAAAAATCGAGCATTGTGAGGAAACTCACACAAATACCTGCATAGAGAATACTCAAACGCCACGCAGAGCGTCGCCCAAGGTTGGAATTGAACCCAGCTCCTTGGTGATGTTAGGTAGCAGTGAGGTACAGATCCACCCTGCACATCCGTTAGGTCTATTAGTTACTTGTGGCTGATTAAAGAAATCTGGCTGACTTGTTCCTGTCACTGAACCTGACACAGTCTGAGACCTTTATGGTCGGCCATATCACCAACCTGGTTACATTTAAAATTTGTTGGGAGCAGTGGAGGAGTGCGTCTAGAAAAGGAAACAGTGACACCCTCCAACCACAGTCAGAGCAGGAATTAGGAGAAATTCACCAAGTGGGAATTCATTCCAGTGGGAATTCTCTTTCCCAGACGTTTGGAAGGGCTGAATCTTTATATTATATCGAGGCTGGCTTCATCTGAATTTCCATCGTCAGGTGAATCAGGAATAATGGTGCATGGAGAGCAAAGTGCAGCTGGGACCACAATGAGAAGAACCACGACTTTACTTACTGGTGGAGTAGTGTCAAAGGTCCCTCAGCCCTGTGTTCTGATGTTGCATTCAGCCCTTCGGACCCACTACACAGGGGCAGATCGAGGACACTAAGACAGGTGTAGTTTCAGAAGTGTACTTGGAGAATCCAGGCTGGGTCAGGAACCGACCCTGACCCCCAATTCCTCTTTCCAGGCTTCCCTCTCTGTAACCTCTGCTCCAGATGTGGGTGATTTTACAGACCCAGTATGGGGAATACAGCCCCCATACGCCACCCAGGGTTGACCCAAACAAATCCTCTGCTCTCCCTGAAAGCAACATTTTGCAACACGACTTCTAGGAAAATAACCAGTTAATTTCCAAAACCATAACATTCGAAATTATTAAATAGGAACAGGAGTAGGCCATTCTGCCCCTCAAGTTAGCCCTGTCATTTAATAAGAACATGGCTGATCTATTCCAGGGCTCAACTCCACTTTCTTGCCGAGTCCTGCATCCCTCCACACCTCTCTGGGTTAGAGAATTCCAGACATGCACTATCTTCTGAGAGAAGACATCAGTTTGCACCTCAGATTGAAATCGATGCTTCTTATTCGCTATCTATGTCCTCGAGTTCGACACTCTGCCCAGGAATGAAAACAACTTCTCAACATCTACCTTCTCAAGCCCGCTCTGTATCTTGTATATTTCAGCAGTATCACTCTTCATTCATTTAAACCCCAATGAATTATCACCTCACCATTATAGAGGTTCTCAATAACTCAACCCTTTCATATCTGGAACCCGCCTCATGAACCAACCTAG
>NW_025214498.1:41523-44923 GCF_004010195.1 Chiloscyllium plagiosum | reverse complement strand
CATTTATCTCTCCACCCTTTCTCCTCTCTGCCTGTATTCCTGATGAAGGGATTATGCCCGAAACGTCGATATTACTGCTCCTCGGATGCTGCCTGAACTGCTGTGCTCTTTCAGCACCACTAATCCAGAATCCAGGGATTCTGAACCTAGCGCTCGTTCACTGTGTTCGAATGTCTCTTCATTTCTTTTCTTTTTATTCCCTCTAACTTCTGTTTCTTTTTTTTTCTTTTTCTATATATTTACACTTACCTCTAGTTGATGCGCACAGTCATTGTGGTCGCATCAACTGCAGTGAGTTGGCCCAGAACAGACTGTTCACAGTAGTGAGTGAGACCAGCATGGACAGGAGTGGGCCCAGTGTGTACGGGAGGGGGGCCAACGTGGTTTCCTTTCGAATGAAGAGGTTTGCCTTAGCTTTTTTTGTCCATAATTTGTTAGTCAAGCAACAAAATGAATTGTAACCCTGGATCAGGGGTAAAACATAATGCAATGAATGACTTCAAATCTCATGTGGAGACACTCACTGGATATTGAACACTTGAAACACAACCTGTGGGAGACAGGTTACACTTAGCGGTTATAAAATGTTTAACTCACAACACGGGCAATCAATCAGTTTCTCATGACAGGGACATGATGTGGAGATTGGATGCTTTGGTGCTGCTATCAGGGACTGAGAGAGGAGAATCGGGAGGGAGATAGAGTGAATCGTTCTTCATTTTGGGGATTGTAGTTTGTTAAGAATATGGAGAGGGAAGGGAGTGTGTGTGAGGGAGCGACAGAGATATGCTCAGATATCGAGATGGCAATACAGATACTGACTTGCTCTGCTGGATAGGAGTGAACTGTTTGTTTCTAATTTATTGTTTGTCATGAGTGAGGATGACGGCGGTATGAAAGGAGGATAATTCGGGTCTGTTGAATGCTCCTTTTGCATTGTGTGACAAGTCAGGGACACTTCCAATAGTGAAGTGTCCATGCATGTAGCAAGTATGTTTACCGGCAGTTCCTGATTAACTAGATGGAGTGGCTGGAGTTGCAGATGGGCTCAATATAGATCACCTGCAATACTGAGCACCTCCTGGATGGAATGCTCAGTGAGTGTGCACCGCCACAATAAGGGCTATACAAACATACCTGCCACACCCTACAGGAGGATCGAGCAACTGCCCTAACATCCATTCCCATTGTTCTGAATTCCTAAGGAGACGATTGAAAAAAACTAGTAACCTTACAAATCCAGCGGACAGAATTTTTTCGTTTGGTTGGTTGGAGGAGGATAGGTGGGAGACACTATGTATGTAGTAAGGCAACTGCCCAGAAATGTAACCTCACTTACTCAGCAGTCCCGTGTCCACTTCACCTATTCATGAGGTAAGTTTTTAATGAAGGAGTTTACCTTCCCAGCAGCCCCCCCGGCCTCACCCTCACCGCACCCACTGCTGCATCTGTATTACATCCAGTGCCACACAACAGAATGAAGGAACAGGTGGATAGGTCAGTTGGTCCGTGTGGGTGAACGGTGCATGGAGTCGATCTTAGGATTTTGGATCATTCTCGGGTGGGACTGGTACCTGTCCGACGATTCACACCACAGTGAACATTTGTCTAATGTACTTTCTGGGAGATTTGATCATGCTGTTGGGCAGCTTTTAAACTAATTGTCATGGGGTTGGGAGAGAGAGGAGATATAAATCTGGATTCATACCTTAATGCTAATTCCACCATATGTTTGGCTCGCTGCTTCTCCATATTTGTTCTACATCAGGTTTTCCTGTTCTCGTACTCCACTATATCGGACCATCCACAAAATAATAGAAGGCTTTCCTGATTTCCGTGGGTTCTCCCCATTTTTTTATGATCAATGTCCCTCCCTTTCGAAACTTAGCTTTTCGGCTAAGAAGGTGTATACTTTGGCATGTTTTATAGTGACGTGAGGGCCTTGATGCGTCAAGTTCCAGTGCATCATACAGTTTTATCTAACCATACTGTCTGTTATTTGACAGCTGAACAATAGTCATGTAAGAGTATTTTTCGGTGAAAAATGTTAAAAAATGTTGTGTAGACCTGGAGGGATTTCTCATGCAAGCGAAACTGTGATGAACTGGAAATAAAATTCATTGGCATAGGCCATTGCTCCAAGCCACCTTGGTGCTCTGGAAAGTGCACAGTTGTGAGGGTAATGTCCATGGCAATTAGTTCTTGTGCAATTGGGTATTCGGTGTTTGGTATCTGCAGTGTAGGACCTTTCCCAGGGCCTGTTCATTTATCTGAGCTGTCTTACTCCTTCCATTAAAATAAGAATACTTCAGACAACCATTAATACCATGCTAATTAATTGTTCCTGCTTGTTCTTTCTAGTGAATTACTCGATTTAATTCTTGAATTTTACTCAACCAATTTACTTGATAACCTAGTTCTCTTGTTCCCATATCCCTGCCTCACTAGGACCATAGGATCACGGTGGCTTAGAGGTTAGCACTGCTGCCTCTCAGTGCCAGGAACTTGGATTCGACTACAGCCGAGGGCTACTGTCTGTCTGGCGTTTCCATATTCTCCTCGTGTCTGCGTGGGTTTCCTCTGGTTGCTCCAGTTTCTTCCCACAGTCTATTGTCTATTGTCTATTGTCACAGTCCAAAGATGTGCATGTTGGATGAATTGGCCATGGGAAAATGTCCATAGTGTTCAGGGATGTGTAAGTCATGTGCATTAATCAGGAGTAATGCTGAATAATAGGGGAAGGGGAATGTGTCTTGGACAGATACCCTTTGACCTACAATGCATCTCATCCATAACCCACACCTCTGCCCTCAAACCCCACCCCTCCAATCGTAATAAGGACAGAAACTTGCTGTCCTCATCTTCCACCTTTTCAACCTTCGCATTAACCGCATTCTCCACCGACATTTCCGCCACCTCAAAACGGACCCGACCACCAGGGATATATTTCCCTCTCCACCCATTTCCACTTTACGCAAAGACCGTTCTCTCTGTGAGTACCTGGTCAGGTCCACGCCCCCCAAGAACCAACCCTCCCCTCCTGACACCTTCTCCTGCCACCTCTGGGACACCCGTATCCACCAACACCCCCCACCCCGTGGCTGAATATTCCAACTCTCCCTCCCAGTCCATCAAGGACATGCAGGTCCTTGGGCGTCCTCCATCGCCAAACTGTTACCACCCGGTGCCTGGAGGAGAAACGCCTCATATTCCGCCTTGGGACCCTGCCACCACACGGGATCAATGTGGATTTCAACAGTTTCCTCATTTCCCCTCCCCCGGCATTATCCCACTCCCAAGCCATCAACTCGGCACCGCCCTCCGTACCTGTCCATCACTGCCCCCTCTGACCAATCACCTTC
This sequence comes from Chiloscyllium plagiosum, assembly GCF_004010195.1. Lineage (NCBI taxonomy): Eukaryota > Metazoa > Chordata > Chondrichthyes > Orectolobiformes > Hemiscylliidae > Chiloscyllium > Chiloscyllium plagiosum. The sequence continues at coordinate 41,561 of NW_025214498.1, read as the reverse complement.
TCTCTCACCTCCATCCAACTATTTCTTTCTCAGCGACA
>NW_025214498.1:37680-40752 GCF_004010195.1 Chiloscyllium plagiosum | reverse complement strand
CTGTCAGCCTCTGGGTGTCAGCTGAAGGCAGATCTGTCTTTGCTGCTCTCCCTGCAGCTCAAACCTATCACTTCACAACAAATTACCATCTGAAAGCCCTTCCACTCTTCTCCGTCCTCACAGTCACCATTTCTCTCTCTCTCTCCGCCCTTTCTCATTCTCTCTCCCCCTTTCTCTGTCTCTCTCTCCTCCCCTCCCTCTTTGTCTTATTCTCTCTCTCTTTCTCTCTCTCTCAGCCATTCTCTCCCACTTTCTGCCTATCTGTCTCACTCTCTCCCACTTTTTAAACTTTCTCTCTCTCTTTCTCTCTCTATCTCACATCCCTCCGCCCGACAAGTTCTCCAATTTTCTCTCCCCCTCTCTCTCTCACACTCTCTCCTGCCTTCTTACTCCCTCCCTCTTTTCTTATTCGCCTTCTCCCACTCCCTGACTCTCTCTCTCTGCTTCTGCCTATCTGCTCTGTCCAGCCCCCATCCCTGATTTTGCAAACCTCTGTCAGATGCCCCTCTCAGCGCATCTTCAATCTTCATCCTCATCGCTGACGTTCCTCATCCCTAGAACCATTCTTGGAGATTGCTCCGAGACTCTCTCTCCAATGTGTTCACATCCTTCCCATAATGTGATGGCCACACTGTACCCAATTCTCCAGCAGGGTTCTAACCAGGGTATTGTACAAGTTCCACTGCACCTCCCTGCTCTGAATGGTCTGGAGAGAGTGGATGTTGGGGAGATGTTTCCATTGAGAGGACAGACCAGGACCTTAGAGTAAAGGGAAGACCTTTCACAACAGAGATAAGGAGAAACCTTGTCAGTCAGCGTCTGGGGAATCTATGGAACTCATTGTCACAGAAAGCTGTGGAGACCAGGTCATTGAGTATATTTAAGGCAGAGATAGATAGTTTTCTGAGTACCGAGGGGATCAGGATTGTAGAAAGTGGGAGAATGGGGTTGTGAAACACATCAGCCATGATTGAATGGTGGAGCAGAGATGATGGGCGGAATGACCTAACTTCTGCTGCTTTGCTATGTCTGATGGTTTTAAAATTGAGCCATTGCTTTCCATAATTCATACCCTTTGCAAATAGCAAAACGAGACAGGTGTTTCCCTGGGTACCTGGTCATAATCAGCTGTCAAACTGCATTGCTGAAAGGAGAATTTTTGCTGATAAATATCACTGTCAAGTGGATGTTATTTGTAAATTCTACATTTTTACCAATAACTTCAGTTCCAGTTTCAGTGTGACTCAAATATTTGTACAGATTTCAAAATGTCTGTCTGGTTCCAAACATCAACAGATTCAGTAACTCGGATAGTTTAATGAGAGATTCCTGGGTTTATTCGTTCTTTTCCAGTGAAGTTTCCCTTCAATATTCAATCAAAAAACAAAAACTGAATTCTAAATCCATTGCATTTTGGCAGATGTCTGTTGTGAACTAAAACATTTGCCATTTAGTGAAGAGATATTTGATACCACGTTTTAACTCTGATCTGAATTTCCTTTGGGTTAGTCCACAGATGCATGTGTTTGTTGATGAACTGAGAATCTGTAGCATGTATCCAACCTGCTGAACAATGTAAACTGGTGCACTAAAATGTTTGTTTTGGTAATTAAAATTCACCAATTGCCAGGTCAATGAATGCACAAGGTTTGTCATCCATAACAGTACGAAGTTGGCTGATATTGCAAACAATAAAATCATAGAATTTCTCCGGTTCTTCATTTCGGGATCACAGCCATTTCTGTCTCTGTTCCAAAGTTCTCTGCGCACTTTATTTTTTTCTATAAGCTGCACATCTATCAAATGTAAAAGCTACTGTAAACAATACACAGCAGTTAATAGACACAGAGTACAGAACATGTCTGAGAGAGCAAACAGGAGTTAAAAACAAGAAACTAATTGGGAAATGCATATTATTAATGCGGTGTAGAAGCACATCAGTCACCATTACAGCGAGATCAGCTCCTGCCATGGCCAACAGGTGGTACGAGATACATTCAGAGAGACCACACTTACCCCGTGATAGGACCACAATAGCCACAAGGTTGACTGTAAAAACAGGGTTGTGATATCTGTTAATGTTTTCATAAACTGGATGTAAGTTTGCTCAGTGAGCTGGAAGGTTCATTTCCAGACATTTTGTCACCATGCTGGGTAACATAATCAGTGAACCTCCGGTGAAGCGATGGTGTTATGACCTGCTTTCTGTTGATGTGTTCACGTTTCCATGGACTGCTGATGTCATTTCCTGTTCTTCTTCTCAGGCGGTGGGATACGACTCAATATGTTTGTCGGTAGAGTTCCTGTTGGAATGCCATGCTCTAGGAACTCTTTTGTAAATATTTGGCTTGACCTAGGATGGATGTGTTGTCCCACTCAAAGTGGTGTCCTTCTTCATCTGTTTGTAAGTATTCTGGTGAGAGTGGTTCATGTCATTTTGTGGCCAGGTGATGTTCATGTATCCTGGTGGCTAATTTTCTGCCTGTTTGTCTAATGTAGTGTTTGTTACAGTCCTTGCACGGTATTTTGTAAATGACATTAGTTTTGCTTGTTGTCGGTATAGGGCCTTTCAAGTTCATTAGCGGCTGTTTTAATGTGTTGGAAATGACTACCAGACTTCTCAGACCTCTTGGCACCATGGTAGCCCACAAACCAACCAACAAAATAAAAATAAGCCTTCCAGCTCAGTGAGCTAACTTACATGCCTATTATCAACATGAACTACAAATCTCTCAAAACTCACTTTCATAAACATATGTGTTTTGAACAATTGAATTAAATTTCTGACGACAGTTTCATTAGGATTCTTTTATTTTATACACATACATTTAACTGTGTACTTAGACTTCATTGATGTATGAATTGATCCAGTGGTGATGCAATACTCAACACCATAACAATGGGTGCAACCAAACTGAAATGACAATTACAAAAAGAACATGAGGCGTGTGTACGGATAAACTCGAGGAAGGGGAGATGATGGTTTGTATATGGAGTCTGACAGCACAGAGATGGGCGTTTAGCCCAAACTTGTCCATGCCAACCAAAATGTCCATCCAGGTGAACTCCATT
>NW_025214498.1:35099-37008 GCF_004010195.1 Chiloscyllium plagiosum | reverse complement strand
AGCGACTGGAGCCTTGTTGTTTGTCAGCTCCTCTCCACAAATAATATGAAGAAATGTTGAACATACATGGAGCATAACCGACTGCATGGCAGATTCCTTTGAAATAAAGTCGAACAATAGGATCATCAGAAATGTGAACGATCTGTGTACATTCAAATGTATTCCAATTCATTGTCAATTTTACACACCCGTTCGGTCAAAACGTTATCAAAGTCAAAAGATCAGTAATGCTTATGAAGGGAAGATGCATATTACGCCTTGCGCCTTAATCAGCAGACATTGTTGAGCAGATGTACTGATCCATGACAAACAGGTAATGGTAATAGGTAAGCAAGAATTAATACAACGAGGAACTTAAAACAAACAAGAAACAATGTGAGGCAAGCAGCTGGACCGCAAAAGGAAGCAAAAATGATTTGCATATCTAACTGCTTTGTATGATTATAATTACCTGGCATAGCAACCACCACAAGGACTGGGTAGTAAATCCGTTCGATCTGATAAATTACTGGATAATCCATTGCATGTGAGGCGAAACGATCCTGTGAGCTTGGGAACAAGACACTCACTGAATGAATGGGATTTCAGTGCAGTCCTGAGTTATTGTGAACTGATGCATCCGGGGAATTAATTAGAGACAGGAAAAGAAAATAAGTAAATGGAACGTGTCATTTCACTAACTTCAATGGAATTCAGGTAAAACAAATGTGACCCACACATTTGACAGAGAGTTGTTAACACTTAATGGGATATTTATATATTAAATAAGTAAATGGAACGTGTCATTTCACTAACTTCAATGGAATTCAGGTAAAAACAAATGTGACAGAGAGTTGCTAACACTTAATGGGATATTTATATATTTGGTGAATGATGAGGTATCTGTGGATTGTTATAGATTAGATTACTTACAGTGTGGAAACAGGCTCTTCGGCCCAACACGTCCACACCGACCCTCCGAAGAGCCACCCGCCCCGACCCATTCCCATACACCTAACACTACGGGCAATTTAGCTTGGCCATTTGACCTGACCTGCACATCTTTGGACTATGGGAGGAAACTGAAGCACCCGGAGGAAACCCACGCAGATACGGGAAGAATGTGCAAACTCCACACAGACAGTTGCCTGATTCGGGAATTGAACCCAGGTCTCTGGCGCTGATGAGGCAGCAGTGCTAACCACTGAGCCACCGTGCCACCAACCTTGTCCACTGTGCCACCGTGCCCACCGTGTTGTGACTGTCATCTTAGGAGAAGCTCTAAATTATTTGCATAACTCTTTAAACAAGATTGAAATATAGACAGGCCAATGATTTCGTCATCTCTGGGATTGCAAAGTTAAGACTGGCAGAAGGAGAGCTGAAACAAATCAGATTCCTCCCATGTGTTAAATTGTCAGTGATGGCCGTGAGGACCTTACCAAGAGCTGAGCGGACCAATATCACAGGGAAAACGACCATCAGCTGGGGTATCTGCTTAACCAACGTCTCCATCTCAGCAAAGGTGGCGCTGGAGTGTTGTACTCGATGGGGACTCAGGTACTGGACCAACTGGAGGCAAACACAGGCTGATAGTCCTTATCCAGTCCCGCAGTTCAGGAAAGCAAATGTGTCAGTCCCTTCTCCGCGATTACAGCTCATTAATTCCTCTTTAGATTAGATTAGATTACATTACATTACATTACAGTGTGGAAACAGTCCCTTCGGCCCAACAAGTCCACACCGACCCGCCGAAGCGAAACCCACCCATACCCCTACATTTACCCCTTACCAAACACTACGGGCAATTTAGCATGGCCAATTCACCTGACCCTGCACATCTTTGGACTATGGGAGGAAACCGGAGCACCCGGAGGAAACCCACGCAGACACGGGGAGAACGTGCAAACTCCACACAGTCAGTCGCCTG
>NW_025214498.1:33249-35031 GCF_004010195.1 Chiloscyllium plagiosum | reverse complement strand
TGCACATCTTTGGACTGTGGGAGGAAACCGGAGCACCCGGAGGAAACCCACGCAGACACGGGGAGAACGTGCAAACTCCACACAGTTAGTCGCCTGAGTCAGGAATTGAACCCGGGTCTCAGGCGCTGTGAGGCAGCAGTGCGAACCACTGTGCCACCGTGCCGCCCTCCCACGCAGACACCTGTCACCCAATTCCTAAACATATGCATCCCTCTGCTCCCCACCAACACCTGCATCTGTCCAGACGCATCTTAAATGAATCTACTGTGCCAGCCTCGACCACCTCTGCTGGCAATGCGTTCCAAACACCCACCACCCTCTCTGTGAAGTACTTGCCACGTGTATCCCCCTTAAACTTTCCACCTCTCACCTTGAAAGCATGAGATTTCTGTTTTCAAGATGCATTCACGTTTAACTCGCACTGATTTCCTGCATTTATATGCTGGAACTATAACATACCCATAAAAGACAACATAGTCTCGATGAATCTTTCAGTTAACAAGCTTGTGAGTTGTTCGTGTGTTTAGATATCATACCTTCAGTCAGATGAAATGTCCAACTACAATAGCACAATAGCATATTACTATCAGATACTCGGTGCGAAATACAAATAAAGTACACTTTTGGAAAGATACTTTCAATTCACTCTGTCACCAAACTGAAAGTTATCTGTGTGATGTTGTTCTCAGGGAACGGATACAGTAACTTGGGATGACAGTGTCAATTCTCACATCGGCTGAGTTTACCATAAAAATCTTCCCATCTCAGATTTCTTCCTCACCTGTAACATGGTCACCCTCACATTAAATCACCCTGAATTATCTCCGTCTAATGTGGGCAGCCCTATGATCCTCTCTGATGATGCCGATTTTACCAATAACTTACCATGAAATGGAAGGGAATTTTGTAGGTGCTGAAAGTACTGTTAGAGCTGAGTGGTCTTGTAAAGATTGTTGGGCATTGCAGGAATAACAAGACTGTTCTGACGAAAGGATTAACACTTACTTTGAAGGTGACTGCCATTTGTGTTGATGATAGAATTCTCAATAATTGTTCTGGCTGGAGGAACGTTGACAGTTCGTGAAATTATTGAACTGCTGGAGTGTTTCTGAGTATGGATGCAGGTTAGCTCGTTGAACTGAAAGTTTCATTTCCAAACGTTTCGTCACCCTACTGGGTATCACCTTCAGTAGGACTCAGGTGAAGCTTTGACCGGGGCACACGGAAGATGTTACCTAGGATGGTGACGAAATGTCTGGAAATGAACCTTGCAGCTAAGCGAGCAAACGTACATCCAGAAACTCAACCTGAGCTACAAATCTTCTCAAAACTCGCTGTTTGTAAATATGGCAGAATAGAACATTATGGAGGGAAATGGGACCTTATCCACTTTCGCTGAAATACTAGAAACTAATCTGTGTTTTGAATGAACATAAAGAGCGCAAGGATACAAAACCAAGTGAACCACAGCCAATGGATAACATCTAATGTGCGCAGTCCTACCACATCCAATCGTGAGTGGTGGTGGACAATTAAACATCTCAGCAAAATAGGTAGCTCCACTAATATCCCCGCCCACAACGATGGAAGAGTTCAAAACCTTCATGGAAAAGATAAAGCTGAAGCATTTGGGAGCAATCTTCAACCAGAAGGACAGCGATGATGTAGCATTTTGGCCTCCCGTAGTTATCCCCAGGCAGATTTCAGCAAGTCATCTTACGCTGTGACAACTAGAAATGTTTGGAGGCACTTGAAAATATATTCTACAGTGGGACTTCGGAG
>NW_025214498.1:29395-32469 GCF_004010195.1 Chiloscyllium plagiosum | reverse complement strand
TTGAGGCTCATTTGGAAATTGGCAGTTGCGATGTTGTGTGGATAACTGAGACGCAGCTTAAAGTGGACAGGGCCTGGGAATGAATATGCAAGGCTTTCCGTGCTATCATAAGGACAGACTGACTGACAGAGGGGGTGGGGTGGCCCTGTTGGTAAGGAATGATATTCAGTCCCTTGCACGGGGGGACTTTGAATCAGAGGATGTAGAGTCAGTATGGATAGAGCTGAGAAATTCTAAGGGTAGAAAGACCCTAATAGGAGTTATCTACAGGCCCCCAAACAGTAGCCTGGATGTAGTGTGTAAGTTGAATAAGGAGCTGAAATTGGCCTGTCGCAAAGATATTACTACAGTTGTTACGGGGGATTTCGAGATGCAGGTAGACTGGGAGAACCAGGATGGTACTGGACCCAAAGAAAGGAATTTGTGGAGTGCCTCCGAGATGGTTTCTTGTGCTGGAGCCGACCAGGGAGAAAGCAATTCTGGATCTGGTGTTGTGCAACAAACCGGATTTGATCAGGCACCTCAAAATAAATGAGCCATTAGGAGGTAGTGACCATAATACAATAAGCTTTAATCTGCAGTTTGAAAGGGGAAAGGTACAATCGGAAGTGACAATATTTCAGTTGAATAAGGGGATCTATGGAGCTATGAGGGAGGAGCTGGCCAAAGTTCAATGGGTACAATATCCTGGCAGGGATGGCAGTGGAACAACAATGGCAGGTATTTCTGGGTATAATGCAGAAGATGCAGGATCAGTTCATTTCAAACAGGAAGAAAGATCCTAAGGGGAGGCAGCGGAGGCCGTGGCTGATGAGGGAAGTTATTGACCATATAAAGACAAACGGGAAAATGTATAACATAGCAAAGATGAGTGGGAAATCGGAGGATTCGGAAGCTTTTAAAGAACAACAGAGGATAACTAAAAAGGAAATATGCAAAGAAAAAATAAGGTACGAAGGTAAACTGGCCAAAAATATGAAGGAGGATAGTAAAGGATTTTTTTAGGTATGTGAAAGGCAAAAAAATGGTTAAGACTAAAATTGGGCCCTTGGAGACAGAAACGGGTGACTTTATTACGGGGAACAAAGAAGTGGCAGAAGAGTTGAATTGGCACATTAGATCTGTCTTCACTGAGGAAGACACGAGCAATCTCCCAGATTCAATAGTGACTGAAGGACCAGAAATGAAGGGAGTTTATATTAGGCAGGAAATGATGTTGGAGAGACTGTTAGGTCTGAAGGCTGATAAGTCCCCGGGGCCAGATGGTGTACATCCCAGGGTACTGAAGGAGGTGGCTCGAGAAATCGTGGATGCGTTGGTGATCTCTGTCCAATGAGGATTGGAGGTTGGCTAATGTTGTCCCACTTTTTAAGAAAGGAGGGAGAGAGAAAACAGAGAATTATAGACCAGTTAGTCTGACCACAGTGGTGTGAAAAATACTGGAGTCAATTATAAAGGACGAAATTACAACACATCTGGATAGCAGTAAGAGGATAGGTCAGAATCAGCATGGATTTATGAAGGGGAAGTTATGCTTGAATAATTTGCTGTTATCTTTTGAGGATGTAACTCTGAAGTTGGACAAGGGAGATCCAGTGGATGTAGTATACCTGGACTTTCAGAAAGCCTTTGATAAAGTCCCACATAGGAAGTTAGTTAGTAAAATTAGGGCACATGGTATTAGGGGCAAAATACTGACATGTATTGAAAATTGGTTGGCTGACAGGAAACAAAGGTAAAAACAATGACTGCAGAAGGTGGAAACCAGATTCTGGATTAGTGGTGCTGGAAGAGCACAGCAGTTTAGGCAGCGTCTGAGGACAGTCAAATCGACGTTTCGGGCAAAAGCCCTTCATCAGGAATACCTGGTGTTCCTGATGAAGGGCTTTTGCCCGAAACACGGATTTTACTGCTCCTCGGATTCTGCCTGAACTGCTGTGCTCTTCCAGCACCACTAATCCAGATACAGGAAAAAAAGAGTAGTGATAAACGACTCCCTTTTGGAATGGCAGGAGGTGACCAGTGTTGTGCCACAGGGATCAGTGCTGGGACCGCAGCTTTTTATAATGTACATTAATGATATAGATGGAGATATTAAAAGTAATATTAGCAAATTTGCGAATGACACAAAGCTGGGTGTCAGGGTGAAACGTGAGGAGGATGTTACGAGAATACAGGGTGACCTGGACAGGCTGGCTGAGTGGATGGATGCATGGCAGATACAGTTTAATGTGGATAAATGTGTGGTTACCACTTCGGTGGCAAGAACAGGAAGGCAGATTACTACCTAAATTGAGACAAGTTAGTTAAAGGGGCAGGACAAAGAGATCTGGGTGTTCTTGTACATCAGTCAATGAAGGTAAGCATGCAGGTACAGCAGGTAGTGAAGTAGGATAATAGCATGCTGGCCTTCATAACAAGAGGAATTGAGTATAGAAGCAAAGAGGTTCTTCTGCAGCTGTACAGGATCCCGGTGAGACCACAACTGGAATATTGTGTGGTCTCCAAATTTGAGGAAAAACATTCTGATTATTGAGGGAGTGCAGCGTAGGTTCACGAGGTCAATTCCCGGAATGACAGGACTATCTTATGCTGAAAGATTGAAGCGACTGGGATTGTGTACACTTGAGTTTAGAAGGCTGAGAGGGAATTGAGAGTTCCTGGGTCTCTTTCACCGCCGCTCCCACACCACCCGATGCCTGGAGGAAGAACACTCATCTTCCACCTCAGAACACTTCAACCCCAGGGCATCAATGTGGACTTCACCAGTTTCCTCATTTCCCCTGTCTCCACCTTACCCCAGTCCCAACCTGCTCTACCTGACAATGTTCCTTCCCACCTATCGGCTCCACACTCCTCTATGACCTATCACCTCCATCCCCACCCCCATCCAACTATTGTACTCTTTGTTACATTCTCCCCAGGCAACCGCCCTCCCATTTACCTCTCCATCCCAGAGGTTCCCCGCCTTCATTCCGAAACGTCGATCTTCCAGCTCCTCAACTGCTGGCTGTGCTTTTCCAGCACCACTCTAATCTAGACTCTGATTTCCAGCATCTGCAGTCCTCACTTTT
>NW_025214498.1:23686-29251 GCF_004010195.1 Chiloscyllium plagiosum | reverse complement strand
ATGTGGACTTCAACAGTTTCCTCATTTCCCCTCTTTCCACCTTACCCCAGTCCCAACCTGTTCTACCTGCCAATCTTCCTTCCCACCTATCGACTCCACACTCCTCTCTGACCTATCACCTCCATCCCCACCCCCATCCACCTATTGTACTCTTTGTTACATTCTCCTCAGCCCAACCGCCCTCCCATTTACCTCTCCACCCCGGAGGTTCCCTGCCTTCATTCCGAAACGTCGATCTTCCAGCTCCTCAACTGCTGGCTGTGCTTTTCCAGCACCACTCTAATCTAGACTATGATTTCCAGCATCTGCAGTCCTCACTTTTGCGTGCATTGCTAATTGTTAATCCATCTAGCCTGTACAACTTTGGGTGGTTGGAGATGCTCCAGCGGCCCACGACAATGTTAAAAACATGACAACTTGGGACATGTTTATCAAACAAAAGATGGATGAAAGGATATGATAGTTACATACAGATGGTCGCAGCTAGACTTGTCTCCATTTAGATACACTGGATAAGATGGGAATCTCTGCAGAAAGAAACGTTATGGAAGTTCATCACGTTCAAAATTTATAAGCATTCAAATTTAGGACATTTTTGTCAGGCCGAGTCTAGCCACAATTCCATGCTTGTTGTCGAATAATTTCCCAGGGCAGAAATGACTAGCACGAGAGGTCATAGTTTTAAGCTGGTTGGAGGAAAATATACAGGGGATGTCACAGGCGGGTTCTTTACACAGAGAGTTGTGAGATCATGGAATGCGTTGCCAGCAGCAGTTGTGGAAGCAGGGTGATTGTGGACATTTAAGAGACTTCTCGACATACATATGGTCACAGAAATTTGAGGGTGCAGACATGAGGGTCGGTGGTCGGCACAACCTCGTAGGCTGAAGGGCCTGTTCTGTGCTGTACTGTTCTATGTTCTATGTTCTAAAATGTGGAAGGAAAGGTCTGACCAAACAGGATTCTGAACTACTTACGTAATTGTAAAAATCAAAAGTGTCTTGGATCAGTGTGTGTACCAAATGGTTAAACATGGTTAAGAGAAAACTTGACTACAGCAATTTACTTAAGCGTGGGTGTTTGTTAACATCGAACATTCCAACGTAGTACAGGCCTTTCAGCTCTCAATGTTGCGCTGGCTCGTTAAACCAATCTGAAGCCCATCTAACAAATACTATTCCGTTTTTGTCCATATGCCTATCTAATGATTACTTGAATGACATGAAAGTTGGTGAGTCCATTTCTGTTGCAGGCAGTGTGTTCTGTATCCTTACTACTCTCTGAGTAAAGAAACTACCTCTGACATCTGTCCTATGTCTGTCACCCTCAATTTAAAGGTATGTCCTCTCGTGGTAGCCATCACCATACGAGGAAAAAGGCTTTCGTTGTCTGCCTTATCTAACCCTTTGATTATCTTATATGTCTCAAATAAGTCAACTCTCAACCTTCTTCTCTCCAATGCAAACAGCCTCTAGTCTTTCAGCCTTTCCTGGTAAGACCTTCCATCTATACCAGGCAACACCCTAGTTACTCTCCTCTTTAAACTTTCTAAGGCTTCCACATCCTTCCTATAATGCAGTGACCAGAACTATAAGCAATACTCCAAATGTGGCCGCACCAGAGTGTTGTACAGCTGCAGCATGACCTCATAGTTCCCTATACAAATAAAAGCTAATACTACATACGCCTTCTTAACAACCTTATCAAACTGGGTGGCAACTTTCAAGGATCTATGTACATGAGTATCGAGATCTCTCTGCTCATCTCCACGACCAAGAATCCTATCATTAGCCCAGTATTCTGCATTCCTGTTACTCCTTCCAAAGTGAATCACTTCAGATTTTTCCCTATTGAACTCCATTTGCCACCTCTCAGCCCACTCTGCAGCTTATCCATGTCACTCTGTCACCCACAACATCCTTCACTACTATCCACAATTCTACTGACCTGAGTGTTACGTGCAAATTTACTAATCTATCCTTCTATGCCCTCATCTAGGTCATTTATAAAAATGTCAAACAGCAGTGGACCCAAAACAGATCCTTGTGGTACCTGAACTCCAGGATGAACATTACCCTTCAGACACCACCCTCTGTCACTCTTTAAGCTCGCCAATTTCTTATCCAAACCGCTTAATCACCTTCAATCCCATGCCTCTGTACTTTGTGCAATAGCCTACTGTGGCGAACCTTATTAAATGCCTGACGAAAAACCATAGTTACCACATCAACCATTTTACCCATATCCACCTGTGTGGTTACTTTTTCAAAGAAGTCAGTAAGATTTATGATGCACAACCGACCCTTCACAAAATCATGTTGACTATCCCTAATTGTTTTTATCATTTTGAGATGATCATAAATCCTTTCTATTATAGCCCTTTCCAACACTTTATCTCTATTATCTGTCTCATTCTTGGACACAAGCATCTCCATCAAGGATGAACACCTCAGCACATTACTCTGCCGCAAACCCACAGATAACCTCATGATGCTACACTGCCCCAGCTTCCACCTGAAATATAGTGAAACTGCCACCCCTTACGGACGAGTCCTGCGCACACACAGCATCTGTTCAGATGAAGAGGAACATGGCTGGAGGTTAACAATACTCATGGACGCCCCCATAAGAATGGGGCACGATGCTCAATCCATTGACCATCTGTGCCGACCTGCCAGAGTACAAAACTGTAATGACCTCCTCAAGAGATAGGTACAAGCTGCAACCGACAGGGTACCCTTCGTTGTCCGGTACTTCCCAGGAGCTGAAAAAACTATGCCATGTTCTTCATGACCTGCAACACATTATCAATGAGGTTAAGCACCTCGCCAGGACCTGCCCCACATCTCCACTGCTTGCATTTAAACAATGCCAAACCTCAAAAAGATCAGTATTCGCAGCGAACTGCCCAGCTTTCAGGACAACACCATGTAACCTTGTCATGATAGATGCTGTAACACGTGTCAGAGTGTGGACATGAATACCACCATTACGTGTGGGACACCTCCCACCATGTCCGTGGCAGGTACTCAAGTGACTCGGCCAATGTTGTCGATCTCATACGTTGCAGGCAAGGATGCCCTGAGGCATGGTACATTGGGGAAAACTGAGCAGAGGCTAGAGCAATGGATGAATGGGCACAACACAGCAATCAACAGACAAGAGGGTTCCCATCCAGTCGGAGAATACTTCAGCTATCCGGGACATTCGACCCCTCACATCTTTGGGTGAGTATTCTCTAAGGCGGACTTCAGGGCAGGCAGCAGCGAGAAGTGGCTGAGCAGAGGCTGATAGATAAGTTCGGTATTGGTACACATTAGTATGGTCTCAAACGAAACCTTGAGTTCATGTCACTCTTCAGTGACCCCACTGCACTCCACACACACACACACACACGCAAACAAACTCTTGCAGACCCTCTGTCATACATAAACCCACTTTCATACGGTCACACAAACACTGCCACACTCACAAATACTTTCTCACAGAGACACATAACCTCCCATCACACACACACAGCCACAGCCACAAACTCACATACAAGTTTGTGGGGTGAATTTGCACTTGTGGTATTACATTTTATTTTGCTCAAAAACTGCATCAATCCATGCAAGATTCTGTAAATCCCTTCTTGAGATTAGCATCAGTCTGAAACTTGGGGTACAGACTGCCTTATACATGTCACCTATTGTTAAAGTTCACTTGAGAATGTAACTTTAAGAAAGTTGTGGAAGTGACATCTGAAAGAACAGAAACCAACATGCTCATTCTAAGAGATGAGAGATTTAACAAACAATCCAGGACTTTTACATGATAAACTTTCAGTTAAATCACACTGTAAACTTTAGTTATAAATTCTGTGTCCGACACAACCACCTGATGAAGGAGCAGCGCTCTGAAAGCTAGTGCTTCCAAATGAACGTGTTGGTCTATAACCTGGTGTTCTGTGATTTCGAACTTGGTTCTATAATTCCCAGGGTTGTCTCTGCTCCCTCTCTTGAACAAGGGGGCAACATTTGCTATGCTCCAGTCTTCTGGCACTATTCCAGTAAACAGTGACGACATAAAGATCAAATCCAAAGTCTCAGCAATCTCCTCCTTGGTTTCCCAGAGAATCCGGGCATAAATCTCATCTGGCCCGAGGGATTTACCTATTTATACACTTTCCAGAATTCCTAACACCTCGCCCTTGTGAACCACAATCCTATATACCTAGTAGCTTATATCTCATTATTCTCCTCAACAACATTTCATTTTACCGGTGTGAATACTGCTGAGAAATATTCATTTAGCACTTCCCCTATCTCCTCTGACTCCATGCTCAACGTCCCATTGCTGTCCTTGATTGGCCCTAATCTTACTCTCGTCATTCTTTTATTCCTGAATTACCCAGAGACAGCCTTAGGACTTTCCTTGATCCTATCCACCAACAACGTCTCATGTCACCTCTTGGTTCTTATTAAGTAGTAATAATGATCTTAGTCAGAGTAGTAAATGGAGAAGGAAGGAGAAAAATCAACAAGTCTCACAACCTGCTGCACATTGGGGTCCCCTCGATTGATGGCTCATCTGGAGGGTTAGGTTTGTTTCTGGCACCTTTCCTCATGCTGGTGTGAGGTAAAGTCCAACTCTTGAAATGAAACTCTCTCTGTCTCTTATACAGTGTAATAAACAGATAACGCAGGAAACAACTATCAAACAAAACCAAACCGAAGGTGCTGTCTTCGTCCCGCAAAGGAATGTTCACATGAATCCTTCAAGGTCATGCGACTGTCAAATATCATCATTACCTTTCCAAACTTATTTTTAGGATTTGTTCCTTCCCGAGTTGAACTTTCTACATACTGCTTGACGAAACTTTCCTGGATGCATTTCACAAATTCCACACCATCGAAGTCCTTAACGCAATGGCACTGCTGATGATACTTGACGGTGCACGTTACAACTCCAAATGTAGGCACAAATCAGTGATAGCTGCATGAGAACGTATACTGAAAGCATGTAACCTACACCAGAAAATTAAAAACTGCAATAAAAATAACCGTCATCAGGATGAATAATTTTAGAATACGGTGCATAATGATATTACTGACTACAGTGGCCTGTTTCGTGAGATTAGGTTCAGCAGCTGTCAACTGATTAATCATTCGCAGAAGCTTCTATCCATAATAAATGCACATGGTTCTACAAGGCCAGTTGTTTGAGGGTAATAAAGAATGTGGAACATCCAATGGATCTCACTGCCTGCAGTCCATTGCTACACCTGAGACCTGTAAAGTGTGAGGCAGTGTACAATTTAATTTCTGATGGTTCACCATAGCAGGATATCAACTGTTCTAGTCCCTGAACAGTGTTACTCTGATTTGTTTTGGTTGTTTGAAAAGCTAGGATTAGCCCAACGTAAGTGTCCACCATGGTTAGCAGATCCTAATATTGTTATTGTAATAGTAATGAGGCAACATATTCAGTCTGCCAGATATGAGCAGGATGTTCCTTCCACAGGTGTAAGGAACATTTGGAGCATCTGGCATAATTGTTCAATCAACTTCAGGACACAAGTTTGAT
>NW_025214498.1:10152-23016 GCF_004010195.1 Chiloscyllium plagiosum | reverse complement strand
TCCCTGGTTAAACACAATTCCAACCTATTTGCTAATTCTAAAAAATGCCCTCCTTCTGTCTTTTTAAACTCCCTTGGAAAATTTGGGAACCTCTTTAGTAATGTTAAAAGCCATTTCCCTCACTTTTCATTTAACCAACCACAAGTAACAAAATTAAACAAAATTTCCCACTGGTTTTATTTGAAGATCAAAGTCACTAATTGCAATGAGTTGGAATCTGCTGGGACCTTTTGTATCTCAAATCTGTTCAAGTCGGTCCAAGTGCCACACGGCAAGGCCCCAAACTGTTATGACATCAATGTAGAACCTCTCTGTTAATTAAAACCACACACATTGAAAAGCTCACCTCACAACATAATCTGTTAAAACGTGAGCGACAGAGAACTCCTAAATTCCACAAAAAAACAAAAAATAACAATTTATATCTGTGCAAGTTAGCTCGCTGAGCGTGAAGGTATGTTTTCAGAAGTTTCGTCACCATGACTAGGAGAGTATCTGCTGAAGTGCTGGTGGTATGTCCCACCTCTCTATTTATAGGTCTTGATTTCTTAAAGTGGTGAGGTCATTTACGGTTATTTTAACAAGAGAATGTAGACAGGATCTAAATTGATGCGTTTATTGATGGACTTCTGGTTAGAATACCATTCCTCTAAGAAGGTCCTTGCGTGTCTTAATATGTGTGTGTGCTTTATCCCAGTCAAAGTGGTGCCCTTCTTTGTCTGTATGTATGGAACATAGTGATAGTGCGTCATGTCTTTTGGTGGCTAGTTGGTGTTCATGTATCCTCGTAACACGACAACAGGACTGTTTCAATGGTGGAAAAATTATTTTATATACACTGTTTAATCAATGTGTATGTGCAGATAAGTCGCAATTTTCATATGTGCACAACACATTGTAAACAGAGACACAGTTAACGAAAAATGATGCATATGATGTATAAAATTGATAAAACATTAAAACATGATTTGATCCTCTCAACGTTCCCTCCCTCCTTTTCTGGGATTCCCAACTCTAATCTCTCATTCTTACCAGGATATGTGCTCCAAATTCTTGATTCTGGTGTCCCAACTTATTTCAGTTAATCCCCTTTCTACCGGGACTTCAATATGTTGGTCTGCTGGGTTCTTTCCAAAGCTAGTGTCTGTCATATTATTGGAGATAAATATTCTGGCATCAGACTCAGCATTTGAACATATTACTCTGTTGTACATGCATTGTACAAAGGACCACAGCACACAGGCATTGCCAAAACATTGGGGGATGTTCATCTACTTATTTCGATAATGTCGTTTTCTCATTTTCCACATCTCCATATCTATATCCTCTCTCTCGTTCTCCCTTTGTATCTAGTTAAGAAATCCACCAATTATTCTTCGTGTCCCATCTCCCATAACTACTTCTTTCAGTTTATATCTAACGCTCTCTTCAAGATGTAATGTGGTTATAATTAAGCAATCTAACTACAAAGGCGTCGCTGGCCAGAGTTAATTGGAAGGGGAGCTGAGCAGGAAAGACCATGGAGCAGGAATGGGAGGAGGTTCTCGGGATAATTCAGAAGATAATACCAGAAATGCAACCCCAAGAAGATGAAACATACTCATGGGAGGACAAGGCAGCCATGAATGATGAGGCATCAAACCAAAAGATAAAATATACAATGTGGTGAAGATAATTGGGAATCCTGAGAATTCATTGGCTCTGAAACTACATAACGATGGATTCACTGACACTACAGAGCTCTTAATCATGGTCAGGGAAAGAAACAGAGGAAATACATTCACTTTCCACACAGAAGATGGTATTTGTCAAGGAAAAGGATTTGCATTAAGATCAGTTAAATGCTTTTGCGGAATGTGTCAGATTGGAAGCATGACCCGGGGAGACAGACCCTCAGCAGTATCAGAGTATCAAAATGGAAGTATTTCCACATCAGAAACCAGGTTAGGTCACTGAATGCAGGGCTGATGGGTGAGTAGGTCTCAGTGAGAATTGGGGAACAGACAGCAGAATTGCATTTTAGATATTGCAGCTCGAAACTGCGTAATCATGTAGTGCTGTAAACCACAGCAGCAAGAGAAGCAGACCTGCATTCAACCACAACCTGTAACTTTTTGCCAGGATGACACCTCAGTCTGTCATTACCATCAACACCATCTATGGCTCAGTGAGAGTGTGGGTGAACATGTCAGAGTCAGAATCACATGAACGTTAACCTGATGCTAACTCATTAAATCGACAAGACTTGACCAACAGATGTGATCGAAGCACTGCAGTCCTGTCACATTCAGTCATAAATGATGATGGACGATTAAACAAATGACTGGAGGAGAGTGCTCCACAAATATTCCTATCCTAAATAATGCAACAGACCTGCACATCAGTGTAAAAGAGAAGGATTTTTCATCTGCACCATCTTCTGCAAGAAGTGTTGAGTCGATGATACACATCACCCTCATCATGATGCCCACAAAATCACAGATGCCAGTCTTCAACCATTTCGATTCGCTCCACGTAACATGAAGAAACAGGTAAACATAGTAGATATGACACAGAAAATGAGTCCTGACTCCATTCCTGCAATAGAACTGAAGACTTGTGCTGCACAGCAAGCCGTGTACCTGGGGAAGCTGTTTCATTCCAACTCCAACTCTGACATCTCCCTGGCAATGTGGAAAATTACTCAGCTAAATACCGTCCCCTAAAACGGGAATAATTGCAATCTGACCAATTACCACCTCCTCAGTCCCATCATGACAGTCAAATTGGTGGGAGTGCATTTTGACAGAGCTTTCAAGCAGCACAGTAATACCTGCTCAGTGTGTTTTTTGACAGGTCCCCATGTGGAGATGGTGCTGTTGTGGAACTGTTACTGGATTACTAATCCAGACCAGGCTAATGCTCTGGCAGCGGGTGGAAGTTAAAGACAATTAATAAAATATCGAGATCTAAAATCTGGGGTCAGTAATAGTGACCTTGAACCCAACATAGATTGTAAACAGAATTTCCTTCTCCAATGTACTTTTAGGAAGTGAATCTCCCATGATTTCCTGGGCTGACCTAAAACTGACTCTAAAGACGCTGACATGTGATAAACATTTCAATGGTCTCTGAAATTGCCAAGCAAGGGTACTCATTTGTATCAAACGTCTCCGAGGTCTGAAAGGATGAAACCGGGCAGAACACCCGGCCTCAGCATCAATGTCGGAAAAGGGAATGGGAACACAGTCCTGTCGACCCTGCAGAAACCTCCTTCCTAACATCTGAGAGCTTGTGACAGCATGTACAGAGCATTCCCACAGACTGCACAGGAACATCGGGAATGGAAAATACATTGGGCCTCCACATTCTAGTTCATGGAAAAAATCTCCTCAATGTACTTACCCCACACGATATCCATATCCGTTAATGTGAGTAACCTTGGGAAGCTATAAATTAGGAAGAGCAGTAGTACGTTTGGTCCATCGAGTTTGCTAACCAATTCAATATTATGATGGTTGGCCCTTCATTTCCACTCCGTACCCCTGCTCTCCCACCATCCCTTTACTGTCTCTAAATCCTTATTTATAATCAGTGTCTCGGTTTTCAGGTGCGAGCGAATTCCCCAGGTTCCCTAGTCAGTGAGAGCATTTATTATCATCTCAATGCAGAGTGACTGCCTGTACCTAATACTGTGACCCCTTGTTTTAGAAGTCCCAGCCAGGGGAATTATCATCCCTGCTTCCAATCTCTCTCACCCTGTCAGAGTTTTGTATATTTCACTGAGATCTCCACTCATTTTCCTAAAGCCCATGGAATACTGGCCCAGTCACCCCAAACTCTGCTCCCACAACAAGCCCGTCATCCCAGAGATCTGTCGGGTCATCCTTCACTGCTCTCCATCAATGTCAGGTTTGTCCTTTATTAGGTAAGGAGACCAAAGCTGCACACAATACTGCACAATGTTTGAGATGATATCTCACCAAGGCCCTGTACAGCTGCAGTAAGACACCTTTTCTCCTGGACTCACATCCCCCTGAAATGAAGGTCAACACACCATTTATCTTCCTCACTGCAGATGCAGAAAAGGAGATGCAGATCATTTTCAGTGTTGCAGCTCCCCATTTGGTGGGTCTGTGTACACTGGGCAGCGTGCCAATGCCATGCCCAGTATTGACTTCTGGTTGTAGAACTCACTGCGCTGCATGGGCCTCAGAGGTTTATGCAGAAGGAAACAACAAAAAGGAACATACGTCCCTTTGTAGATCAATATGTTTCAACCAATCCCTTTCAAATGGTAGGCTGCCAATTTATCATTTCCATCAGAGAGCACGTCGTCAACTCTATCCACATTGTTCTCCATCTGTCAAGTATTTACCCATTCACTCCACTTGACTTAGTCTTCTCGGTGCTTTTTTACATCCTCCTCACCCACTCACAATCCCACATCCGTTAGTGCTGTCAGCAGGCTGGGATATATTGTATCTGATTCTAGCAACCAAATGTTTAAAGGGCATTGTGAACAGCTGGGCCCGAAGCACCGATCCCTGCGACACCTCAGCAACCGTCCTTTGTTAATTTATATTTATTTATTTCGTGAACCTCGTTGTCACAGCTGGGCCAGCATTTATTGCCTGTCCCTAGTTGCCCTTGAGAAGCTGCCTTGTTGAACACTGCAGTCCACCTGCTGTGATTGACCTCCAATGCCATTAGGAAGGGAATCCCAGGATTCTGACCCAGTGACTGTGAAGGAGCGGTGATAAATTTCCAAGTCAGGATGGTGAATGGCTTGGAGGGAACCTGAAAATGATAGAATTCCCATACATCTGTAGCCATTGTCCTTCTAGATAGACATGGTCGTGAGTTGGAAAGGTGGTCTCTTAGGATCTTTGGTGAATCATTTCATTGCAGCATGTAGATAGTAACACACTGCTGCTGCTGCTGCGCGTTGATGGTGGAGCATTGGATGATGAGACAGTCAAACTGGCTGCTTTGTCCTGGATGGTATAAGGCTTATTGACTGTTGTTGGGGCTGCACTCATCCAGGCAAATTGGGAGTCTCCTATTACACTTCTGAATTATGCATTGTAGACGATGGACAGACCTTTGGAAGTCAGGATGTGAATTACTCGCCGCAGTATTCCTAGCTTCGAACCTACTCTTATACTTACTGTGTTCATGTGGCGAGACCAGTGAGTTTCTGAGCAATGATTACCCACCAGGAATCTGATATTTGGGGAATCAGTGATAGTAACACCATTGAATGCCAAGGGACAGGTTAGATTGTATTTTATTGGTGATGGTCATGGTCTGTATTCGTGTGGCCTGAATATTACTTGCCACTTGTCAGCCTGGATACTCTCCAGATCTTGTCGCATTTGAACATGGACTGCTTCAGTATCTGAGGAACCACAAATGTTGCAGAACATTGTACAATCATTGGCGAACATCCCCACTTCTGACCTAAAAATGGAAGAAAGGTCATTGATGAAGCAGCCCTGAAGAAGTTTTCGGTCACTGCTCGAGGGACTCCTACAGATTTGGAGCTGAGTTGACTGACCTTCTTGAACCATGACCACTTTCCTACGTGTCAGGTATGATTCTAACCAGCAGGGATTTTCCCTCTGATACCCATTGATTCCAGTGTTGCTAAGGCCCCTGATACCACACAGGGTCGAATGCAGCCTTGATTTAAAGGGCTGTCACTCTCACCCCACCTCTGGAATTAAGCTCTTTTGTCCATGTTTGAATCACGGTAATGAAGTCAGGAGCTGAGTGGCCCTGGTGGAGCCCAAACTGGGCGTCATTGACCAGCGTATTGCTGAGCAGGTTGCTGCTTAAAAGCACTGAGATCTTCCACCACTTTACTGATGATCGAGAGTTGACTGATGAAGTGGCATTTGGCCGGATTGGATTTGTTCTGCTTTTTATATACAGGAGATACTTGGGGTAATTTTTCACATAATGAGGAAAAGCCATTGTTGTAACTGTATTGAAACAGTTTGGCTCTGGGAGTGGCAAGTTCTGGAGCACACGTTTTCAGTACTATTGCCAGAATGTTGTCAGATTATGGACCCTATGGAGTATCCAGTATCTCCAACCGTTTCTGGATATCGCGTGGACTGAATCGAATTGGTTGATGACTGGTAACTGAATTGCTGAGGACCACTGGAGGAGGTTGAAATGGATCATCCACTCAACACTTCTGATTGAAGATTGTTGCGAACGCATCAGCCTTATCTTATACACTGAAGTGCTGGGATCTTCCATCATGGAGGAAGGGGTTATTTGTGGAATCTCTTCCTCCAGTGAATTGTTTAATTGTCCCCAACGTTTCTCGACTAGATGTGGAAGGATGCAGAGCTTAGATCTGATCCTTTGCTTGTGGGATCACTTAGCTCTGTCTATCACTCTGTCTATCACGCAGTCCTTTTTGGTGGCTTCACCAGGCTGACACCTCATTGTCAGGCTTGCCTGGTGCTGCTCCTGCCATCCTGCACACTCCATTGAACCAATGTTGATCCTCTGGATTGATGGCAATTATTGCGAGGGGGATATGCCAGGCCAAGAGGTTATGGAGGAGTACAATTCCGCTGCTATTGATGACGCACAACACCTTAATGACATCCAGATTTGAGCTGCTAGATCTGTTCGAAGTCTGTCCTATTTAGCACCGTGATAGGACCACCCAAAATGGTGGAGGTTATTCTCAATGTGAAGGTGTGATTTTGCCTCCACAATGATTATGCGGTGGTCATTCTTACCGACACTGTCATGGACAGATACTTCTGCAACTGGCAGATTAGTAAGGCTGTGGTCAAGTATATATTTTCCTCTTGTTGGTTCCTTCACCACCTGCCGCAGAATCCACTCTAGCAGTTATATCCTTTAGGACCCGGCCAGCTCGGTCAGTAATGCTGTAGCTGAGATACTATTTGTGGTGAACATTGAAATCCACCACCCAGAGTACATCTTGCGTACATGCTACCCTCAGTGCTTCCGACAAGTGTTGGTCAGCATGGAGGAGTACTGATTCATCAGTTGAGAGAGGCTGGTACATGGTAATCAGCAGGAGGTTTCCTTTCCCATGTGCAAACTAATGCCATGAGACTTCATGGGATACGGAGTCACTGTTGGGGACTCCAAGAGCAATTCCCTTCCAACTGTCTCCCAACGT
This sequence comes from Chiloscyllium plagiosum, assembly GCF_004010195.1. Lineage (NCBI taxonomy): Eukaryota > Metazoa > Chordata > Chondrichthyes > Orectolobiformes > Hemiscylliidae > Chiloscyllium > Chiloscyllium plagiosum. Next base: position 15,860 of record NW_025214498.1, on the reverse strand, counting down.
GCCGCCACTTCTGCTGTGTCCGTCCTGCTAATGAGACAGGAGATATCCGGGAATGGTAATGGGGAGTCTGGAACATAGTCATACTCACAGAATCATACCTTATATGCAATGTCAGACTGTTGCTTGACGAGTCTGTTTATTTCTATTCACTGTTTCCTGCCAGCTGTCCCATTCTGGAAACATGGCCATATATTAGCCCCAATCAACTCAGATTTGATTTTGCAAATTGGGCTTGGAGCTTTACCAACATTTTTCTAAAAATCAACATGTTTTACATCCATTGCTTCTCTTTCATTTGCCTGCCAGGCTGTTTCTCAAACATAATTCCCATTTCATAAATCTATGTTAGTGTTGCCTATGACCATTACTTTCAGCCACAATAATTTCTGCGAAACCATTTACTTACTATGTTCTATGTTCCATGTACTCTATCATTTTTCCACATCAGACTTGGTTTTCCTTATATTGTTAGAACGTTTTGTGAAGACAGAACTGAAGTATGGTTTCATAGTTCTGCCATTTCCCTGTTCCCCATTCTCCATTTTCTGGTTTCAAACTGTAAAGAAACTGCACTTGTTTTCTCATATTTCTCACATTGACATAATTTATCAAGCTAATACAGTTCACTCTTGTAACCCTTATGAATATCACTTTTCAGAAACCCATCACTTCCTGTCTTAAATTGCTCAATAATTGACCTTCCACACTATACACTCACAGGAGCATAGACTCTGCCAACAGAAATGCAGCACGATCTATACTCGTCCACATTCCTTCACCAGGCCCATAGCCTGGAATGTTATGACACTTCCAAGTTCTCGTCCAAGTACTTTTTAACGATTGTGAGGTTACTCGTGATAATTCCCCTCTCATGAAGTAATTCCAGAACACCACATCTCGAGGTGAAAAAATGTTTAAATCATCTCCGAACCTCAAACTCTTCACTTTAAAAGTGTGCTCCTTTGTTCTTGACCCTCTCACTAAAAGGAACAGCTGCTGGCTATCCACCCTGTCCGTGTCGCTTATAATCTTATCCTTCTAAATCACGGATCCCTCAGCCTTCTCTGCTTCTCTTATCCAGCCTCTCTCCATAGCTGATATGCTCCATTCCAGGGAACATCCTGGTGAATCACCTCTGCACCCTCTCCAGTACAATCACATCCTTCCTGGAATGTGGCTCCCAGAGCAACATACAGTATTCCATTTTGGCCGAACCAAAGCCCTGTATTGCTCTTATAATCTATGCCCTGATTAGGAAACGCTACACCCAAGATCCAATTCTTAACTAGTCCATTACCCTGTCCAGCAGAAAGTGCAGATGCTGGAGATCAGAGCTTAAAAAATGTGTTGCTAGAAAAGCGCAGCAGGTCAGGCAGCATCAAAGGAGCAGGAGAATCGACGTTTTGGGCATCAGCCCTTCTTCAGGAAACTGCCCGAAACGTCGATTCTCCTGCTCCTTTGATGCTGCCTGACCTGCTGCGCTTTTCCAGCAACACATTTTTAAGCATTAACCTGTCCAGTCACATTCAGGGATGTGTGGAGAAGCACAATCTGAACTTCCCAGTGTGCTGCCATTCATTGAGTCCTCCCCTGCCTGGTTCCATCTCCCAAAGTGCATCACCTCATATTTATCAGGTTTACATTCCATCTGCCATTGATCTGACCATCTGACCATTTCATCTGCACCTTCCTGGAACTTAAGACCTTCCTTCTCACTGCGAACCAACCGGTCAATCTTTATGTCAAATGTACACTTACTTATTACACCTTCCCCACTCTCCACGGAGCCCCCTCCACATTCACATCTATTTTTTTTTATGAATAACACAAACAATAAGGGACACAGCACTGATCCCTGTGGTACACCAGGGGACACTGGTCTCCAGTTGCTCAAACAACCTTCTCCCACCACCCTCTGCCTCCTGCCACTAAGACAATTTTCCTTGTAACTTTTCAAGTTATCCTTTATATTGTGAGATTTTACATTATTTTTCAGTTCCCAGCTGGAAATTTGCAAAATGCCTTCCTACAAAACTAAACAATAGACCTCCTCAAACTAATTCAATCAAATCCATTGGATGTGACTTCCTCCTGATAAAGCCATGATGATTATCCCTGATTAAACCTTGCGACTCTGATTGGAGTTCAATGTTCTCCTTCCCTATTTTCTCCAGTAGTTTCCTTAACAGTGATCTAATACTCGCTCGTCTATAGTAACCTGGTATATCTGTCCCACCCTTACCTTGAAGTGGAATCGTATTAGCAGTTCTCCAGTTCTCTGGCACCTCCCCTATGGTCAGATTCTAATTAAAATATTCAGTCAGGGTCTTTCCTCCCTTGACCCCAACAGCCGCCTGTGATACAACTCATTCAGGCATGGAGATTGGTTTAAATTTATACAGAACAAAGCCTCAGATCTCTGCCGTATTTTACATCAATCTGTTCAAGAGTTTTCCAGCCCATCTTTTTGAATTCTGTACCTGCCTCCTCCTTCTCCCAAGTAAAATAGATGTGAAGGCCTCATGTAACAATCCATCAATGTTCTCCAGCTTGACACACAGATTTCCCCTTTGGTTTCTAATGGACACTAACTGTTTGCTGATTATTCTGTTCGACTTCTCCGTGTAGGATATCGTGGGATACTCCCAAATCTCGCCTACTTGTAATTCTTCATTTCCCTGTTATTCAGTCCTTTCAATGTTTCTCAGATTCACTACAATCACCTCTCATGTTTTGAAACTCGAGGTTACAGGCTGAGTTTCCCCGTCAGACAAGCTTGCCAAGTTAGGGATTAATTTGTAGAATACCTTTTGCAGTTCTTCTGTAGTCAGTATATTCTTTCTTAGATTGGGATTCCGAACGATACACAATACTCTAAGTTTAATCTTACCAACACTCGATGCAACTGGTGCACGGCGTCCTCTATCTTCCAATTACATTCGCATGAATGTAAACCTAATTTTTATTTTCCCATTTGCATATGTTCTTCTCAATACCTCTCGCTTTAACTTTTTTTTATGAGCTTACTGTGTGAGTTCTTTAAAAAAAGCTCATGAATATCCAACTATACGTTATCCATTAGTTCTTCATTGCCTGTGTCCACAAGAATCATCGTCAAACCATTCCAGACAATGTTTGCCACTTCTGGTTTTCCTTTCATCGGTAAATTACCACACTCCCCAGTTATGTTTTTACCTTCTAAATATCTAGTAGCATGTTCTTTGTAATCGAATCCAACAGATACCTGACTGTGGATGACAAGATTACTGGTCTGTAGTTCACCACTCTCCAAATTCATCCTTTCTTAAACTGTTGGGTAATATTTATAACCTTTGCCTTACCCAGATTGGCTAAATGCCTTGCTGGAATGTGTCGAAAAATAAAGTGAAAATCCGTGATGCAATCAACATGTCTATTGCTGCTTCCTCTGAAATTCGTGTATGCTGTGCATCTAGTCTGTCAGATTTATAAATACTCAATCCAGCTTTTTTTTCAAAGATGACCCCAACACTGATAAGAATGATCTTAGATTTTACTTACACAAGTCCCAGGGTCACTTGGTATTTCTGGAAGAATTTCTGGACATTCTTCCATGAAAATAGAGGCAAATAAACTGTTTCTTTTCCCTGCGATTTCTCTGTTCTCTCTAATAAATTATCCTGAACGCACACCCAACTGTTCCACATTTGACCTTGTTTTTATTTTTTTCATACATTGACAAACGATTTTTAGCAGTCTTTATGTTTTTCTTTCGTTTGTACGCTTTTTCTCTTTTTGATTTTCTTCTCAGTTTCTTGGCCATCCTTTGCTGGGTCCTACATTTCTCTGAATCCATTGGTTCACTGCACCACTTGACATTTTTCTCAGCTGCCTCCTTTCATCTAATTGGTAGATGAAGGTGGGGTTGAATGTGATATTCGGAGAGGAGGGTGGACTAGATTGATAGGAAGGAAGGTGGACACACAGGTACGTTCAAAAGGGCGGTGCTGATTTGGAAGGTTGGAGTGGGATCAGGTGGAATTAGGGGAAATGGGGAAATGGGGAAATCAACTATGATCCCCTGTGGTTGGAGGGTCCCAAGGCAGAAGAGAACGCTTTCTTCCTCCAGGCTTCTGGTGGCTCGGGTTCGGCGATGGAGGAGGCCCATGTCCTTGGCAGAGTGGGAAGGGCAGTTAAAGTGCTCACCCACTAGGCGATGTTGTAGTTCAAGGTGGCTGTCCCAGAGATGTTCCCTGAAATGATCTACAAGTTGACCCCCTGCCTCGCCAATGTAGAGAAGACCACATTGGGTTTAATGGATGCAGTAGATGAGGCGTTCTGTCTCCCTTCATCACCTATCACTTTCAACCCCACCTTCATCTACCTATCACAGTCACAGCTACCTCTCCCCTGCCGCACCCTCTTCTCATTTATCTCTCAGCCCCCTTGGCCCATAAGCTTCATTCCTGATGAAGGGTTTATGCCCAAAACATCGATTTATCTGGTCTTAGTATGCTGCCTCACTGTGCTTTTCCAGCACCACATTCTTCGACTCTGATCTTCAGCATCGGTAATCCCCACTTTCTCCTCACACCTTGTTGGCTTGCATGACTCAGAATTCTAACGGTTACTTCAAATACAACAAAAACTGCCGTGCACTCAAACAGCATAAAAGAAAACCAATACATTGTGGTTACTGTTCCCAAAAGGTCATTTCCATCAAAAGTTACAATTAGCTCTTCTGATCACTCATCACGAATTCCTAAATAGCCTGATCTCGAGCTCAGTGCTCGATATAATGTTAATGTAAACCATCTCACACGCGGTCATGAAATCCATTTTCCTAGCATTAGCATTCAATTGGGTTAACACAGTTTAGATATAATTTAAACATATATTATTACTGCAGTACCCACTAATGTGTATCTCTCATTTCCTGTTTTATTACATGTCCTGCATTTGTGTTGCAGTTTTCACTTTGATATATAACTCCCATCAATGTTTGCTCCACCTTACTAGATTCTGTGGAATCTGAGCGATGTGGGCTCTGGAGAGATTAATGGTATAGATCATTTCGCCACATCGTTTATGATTTTCTCAAACTTTAATTTCTCCAGATCTCCCGTTATGCTGTGGCGTAGAGAAAGATAATGATCTTCCAACAATGCTCTGTATTCCCCCAGAGAGCTGAGACAGCTCTAACTTGGGTGGGAACCTTACAGCCGGCTGGTAAAGTTTTGCTGATGCTGTACAGGGTCTTAATGAGATCACATCTGGAGTAGTGTGTACAGATTTAATCTCTTCAATGAAGAAAGGATGTTGTTCCATTGGAAGCAGCTCAGAGATGGTTCCCTCAACTGATTCCTGCAATGAAGGTGCTAGCTTATAACGAAAGGATGATCAGGTTGACCCAGTAGCCATTGTAGTTTACAAAAATTAGGGGTGATCTTATTTCAACATAGATGACAGAAGGAGTCAACAATTGAAGCGAATTACACAGATAGTGGAGGAATCCATTCCGTTCTCCAGCCTGTTACACAGGAACAACAGGAGGATATTCTGGCCTTCGACCCTGTTACACCTAAACAGGACGAGGCTAGTCAGCCCATGGAACCTGACATACATTTACAGAAGGAGGCCAATCAACCACTCGAGCCTATAACAGTAGGCCATGCTGCACCAGTATCCTGTTAAACAGCAACAGGATCAGTCCATTCAGCCTCCTCAAG
>NW_025214498.1:0-10008 GCF_004010195.1 Chiloscyllium plagiosum | reverse complement strand
ATACAACTCATTCAGACATGGAGATTGGTCCAAATTTGTACAGAACAAAACCTCAAATCCAATCTCGTATTTTAAATCAATCTCTTCAAGAGCTCCCCAGTCCATCTTCTTGAATTCTATACCTGCCTCCTCCTTCTCCCAAGTAAAATAGATGTGAAGGTCTCATGTAACAATCCATCAATGTTCTCCAGCTTGACACAAAGATTGCCCCTTTGGTTTCGAATGGACACTAACTGTTTGCTGATTATTCTGTTCGACTTGTCCGTTGAGAATATCGTGGGATTCTCCCTTATCTCGCCTACTTGTACTTCTCCATGTCCCTCTGTTATTCAGTCCTTTCGATGTTTCTAAGATGTACGACAATCAGCTCTCATGTTTTGAAACTCGAGGTTACAGGCTGAGTTTCCCCGTCAGACAAGCTTGCCAAGTTAGGGATTTATTTGTAGAATACCTTTTGCAGTTCTTCTGTAGTCAGTATATTCTTTCTTCGATTGGGACTCCGAATGATACACAATACTATAAGTTTAATCTTACCAACGCTCGATGCAACTGGTGCACGGCATCCTCTATCTTCCAATTACATTCACATGAATGTAAACCTAATTTTTACTTTCCCATTTGCATATGTTATTCCCAATACCTCTCGGTTTACCTTTTTTTTTATGAGCTTACTGTGTGAGTTCTTTAAAAAAAGCTCATGAATATCCACCTATACGCTATCCAATGGTCCATCATTGCCTATGTCCACAAGAATCATCTTCAAACCATTCCAGACAATGTTTGCCACTTCTGGTTTTCCTTTCATCGGTAAATTACCACACTCCCCAGTTATGTTATTACCTTCTAAATATCTAGTAGCATGTTCTTTGTAATCGAGTCCAACAGATACCTGACTGTGGATGACAAGATAACTGGTCTGTAGGTCACCACTCTCCACCTTCAGCCTTTCTTAAACTGTTGGGTAATATTTATAACCTTTGCCTTATCCAGATTGGCTAAATGCCTTGCGGGAGTGTGTCGGAAAATAAAGTGAAAATCCGTGAGGCAATCAACATGTCTATTGCTGCTTCCTCTGAAATTCGTGTCTGATGTGCATCTTGTCTGTCAGATTTATAAATACTCAATCCAGCTTTCTTTTCAAAGATGACCCCAACACTGATAAGAATGATCTTAGATTTTACTTACACAAGTCCCAGGGTCACTTGGTATTTCTGGAAGAATTTCTGGACATTCTTCCATGAAGATAGAGGCAAATAAACTGTTTCTTTTCCCCGCGATTTCTCTGTTCTCTGCAATAAATTATCCTGAACGCACACCCAACTGTTCCACATTTGACCTTGTTTTTATTTTTTTTCATACATTGATAGACGCTTTTTAGCAGTCTTTATGTTTTTCATTTGTTTGCACGCTTTTTCTCTTTTTGATTTTCTTCTCAGTTTCTTGGCCATCCTTTGCTGGGTCCTACATTTCTCTGAATCCATTGGCTCACTGCACCACTTGGCATTTTTCTCAGCTGCCTCCTTTCATCTAATTGGTAGATGAAGGTGGGGTTGAATGTGATATTCGGTGAGGAGGGTGGACTAGATTGATAGGAAGGAAGGTGGACACACAGGAACGTTCAAAAGGGCGGTGCTGATTTGGAAGGTTGGAGTGGGATCAGGTGGGATTAGGGGAAATGGGGAAATGGGGAAATCAACTATGATCCCCTGTGGTTGGAGGGTCCCAAGGCAGAAGAGGACGCTTTCTTCCTCCAGGCTTCTGGTGGCTCGGGTTCGGCGATGGAGCAGGCCCATGTCCTTGGCAGAGTGGGAAGGGGAGTTAAAGTGCTCACCCACTAGGCGATGGTGTAGTTCAATGTGGCTGTCCCAGAGATGTTCCCTGAAATGATCTACAAGTTGACCCCCTGCCTCGCCAATGTAGAGAAGACCACATTGGGTTTAATGGATGCAGTAGATGAGGCGTTCTGTCTCCCTTCATCACCTATCACGTTCAACCGCACCTTCATCTACCTATCGCAATCACAGCTACCTCTCCACTGCCGCACCCTCTTCTCATTTATCTCTCAGCCCCCTTGGCCCATAAGCTTCATTCCTGATGAAGGGCTTATGTCCAAAACATCGATTTATCTGCTCTTAGTATGCTGTCTGACTATGCTTTTCCAGCACCACATTCTTCGACTCTGATCTTCAGCATCGGTAATCCCCACTTTCTCCTCACACCTTGTTGGCTTGCATGACTCAGAATTCTAACGGTTACTTCAAATACAACAAAAACTGCCGTGCACTCAAACAGCATAAAAGAAAACATTGTGGTCACTGGTGCAGCAGGGCCTACTGTTATAGGGTCGAGTGGCTGATTGGCCTCCTTCTGCAAATGTATGTCAGGCTCCATGGGCTGAATAGTCTCATCCTGTTTTGGTGTAACAGGGTCGAAGGCCAGAATATCCTCCTGTTGTTCCTGTGTAACAGGCTGGAGAACGGAATGGATTCCTCCATTATCTGTGTAATTCGCTTCAATTGTTGACTCCTTCTGTCATCTATGTTGAAATAAGATCACCCTTAATTTTTGTAAACTCCTATGGCTACTGGGTCAACCTGATCATCCTTTCGTTATAAGCTAGCACCTTCATTGCAACGTTAACCAACAAAATGGAGTCAGATGGAATAAATGTGTCATTTTATTTTGGCAAATGCAATTTGTGGGGTGCCATTGATTTCAGTTCTCATGCCTCAACCATTTGCGATCGATGGTATTACTGTACTCGGTTGATGGGATAGAAAATAAGATGCCACATTTTCAGATGACGCCCACATCGGTGGGAAATTACTTCGGAATGATGATGCAAGAGATTTTAAAACTATATGGATAGGTTGCGTGAATGGGCCAATATTTGGCAAGGATAATTAAAGGGAATAAATATGGGGATATTCAAGTTGGTCAGTATAATAAAAAGACGAATTATTATCTAAATGGAGAGAAAGTTCAAAGTGCTTAGGTGCAGAGGGATCTGGGTGTCTGCTTGCATATCACAGAAAACCTGCCTGCTGGTCCTGCAAATAATGAGAAATGCAAGCATAATTTCAGTGTTTATTTATAAAAGGATAGAGTAGAAAGGTGCAGCTATGCAAGGCATTAGTGAGGCTGCAACTGGAGTATAGTTTGGGTGGCCCGCAGAATGAGGTATTTCCATTGGAGACAATTCAGAAGAGCTTCATTAGATTGATTCCATATTTGAAGTGTTTGCCTTATGAAGAGAAATTGAGCAGTTTAGGCCTATACTGACGAGTTTATAAGAATGAAAGGAGATCTCATTGAGATCTGTAAAATGCTAAAGGTAATTGAAAGTGTAGATGTGGAGTGGATTTTTTATTCATGTGGCGCAATCTACAACAAGAGACTGTAGTTTTAGGATGGAGAAATGGCAGGAAAGTGGAACAGAGGCCATGGTGACATCAGACTCATCGAGGGGTTGGATTCCTCACAGATACTCCTTGTTCTTATTCAACCTTTTCTGTGTTGCCCAGGAATGGGGGAGGACTGGGTATCATACAGGAAGCAGGCACTCAGGATAAATCAGTCTCAATCTGTTCGAGAGACCATAACCAGTAGGATCACACAGTGACCAGCACTGGGTTCTCAACTATTAACAATCTATATTATTGATCAGGAGGATGGAACAGGTATACAGATGCTGCGTTTGGTGATGTCGCTGAGTTAAGGAAGAGATTAAATTATCAAGAGAAATTGGAGAGTCTGCAAATAGATTCAGAGTGGTAAAGGCAATAGGTAATAGTTTGGCAGGTGGAATTTAACATGATTTCACTTGTCATTTCATTTACAGGAATAATGGCAGGCAGTATGTTACTGAAATGGAGAGGGATTGCAGGACTTAATGATACTGTGTACTCGGGGTTCACTCAGATCCGTTCAAATGGGAGGTTTTGCTCCATCCCCGATCATCTGCTCCCAGACACTCAAAGTGACCCTATTGCTCTCCGTACACATGGAATACTTTGATGTGGTTGATTGGTGGTGGGGATGATATTTAGAAACGTGCATCAAGGGGACAGCCTTTATCCAAGATATATTCATTTCTTTCTACGTAGAGACCCGATGACGATGGGAATGGCTGACTGCTTCTGAATGAAGAGGCCGTGACTGCCACCAGGACAGTGAGTATTCACCAATATGATGTACTGTGATGGGCACATTAATAGAGAGAGAGAGAGAGAGAGAGCTCCTTCAGTTCCTCTACCTCTCCCCATTGACATGGGGACTCTGTAGATGCCATGTACACCATCGGGAATCCCACTATACTGGATACAACCGGCAGCACCTCGCTGTGGGAGAACAATGTATTTTACCTCATCCACCACATTTATCTTCCTTTAGCGAATGGTGACATTGATGTTGAGATACTGGGAAATGATGGATATGTCACCTAGTCCTGCCTGGAAAGTTCTGGATCATAGAAGCTGAATGGAACAGTGACCCTATCAGCCACTGGCAGCACCATCCTCCCCCCCCCCCCCACCCCGTGTGAAGCTGTAGGTCGCGTTGAAGGAGGTGACACCGCTCTGTGACCAGCTCCTTGTTTAGTTAGGGCCCCTCACACTCTGCTCCTGGGTCAAGTGGAGTTTAGGAAGCTGTTCCTGGAAACTCTATGTGGATACAGCAGATCCCTTTCTCCACACACACACTCACTGTGTGGTTTCAGAGCTTCCCCTCTCTGCAGCTTCTGTTCCATTTGTCTTTAATGTTGCAGGCTCAGATGTTGTAACTACAGTCCCCATGCTCCATCCAGAGTTGGGTCACCAATTCCTCAAGTCTCCCTGAATGTCTGAGGCAACTTACAGCACAACCTCGAGCAAAGCATCCCCTGCCCCTCCACTAAATTTTCAATTACAGAAGCCAGTCAGAGGCCCCTCGCTACAAGTGTTGTGGACCAGACCAGATCCCCGCAAAATATTGTAAGAAGGCCGTTTAGACCCAAACCTTTCCTTATTTTGAATATAGATGTGAAGTGTGCCTTACAGATATGTTGTGTCTGGTCAAACCACTCGACATTAAGCAAAATATAATCTATTCAAATGCTTTAGTTAAAATACAATCAAAGAAAATAACATTTTGGGATAGCTTATATGTTGGAACACTTACACAAACAATAGATACCGTACCTTTTTGGTTTACACCGCTTGGCCCAAAGATATATTCAAATATAGATCCTTATAGCAGTTTTCCAATCCAGGAGGAAACAGCATGAACAGAGATCTCAGAGAGAACAGCAGCTGGTGACCATGTATTGAAACTTCCAACCCTTCTGGGACCAGATCAGGTTCTGAATGCTGCAGCTAAAAACAAAATGAGGAAACCTGGTCTGGGAGAGCTGGCCACTGCCCTTCCATTGTTACCACCGCTTTAATGAAACCTAAAATCTCAGTTATTTATTTAAACTGTTTTCAGACAGCAGTTCTGCACCTCTGCCTTTAACACCTCCCTTCAAAAAAAACCCAAGAGAAAATAACCTTTTTACAGTGATAGTATCCTCACAACTCCATCTTTAATAAAATAATCCATCAATACACAAAGATAGATTCATTTTAGACATCCTAATCTTCCTCTATTAATAGACTGAAATGCATATATATTACATTGACCCTGAGTATACAAATATTCACATCTATTTCGACTTCAGTCATTTTACTCCTGCCACAGAATGCCTTTGCGTTTCTTCATCCAAGTCTCCACAACGTGTCAAAACTTAGGTTTTCCCGCCCTGTCACCTGTATAGTTTCAAACCGAATGGCAGCAATAATAAGCTCAATCGAAACAGACTGGTATTTTTCTCCCTCAACTTCTCCAAAATCTTTAAGGGGTCACGATCAGTGATAAAGATTTGTCTCTTGTATGTTATTGGCAACGTAAATCTGAAATGTTGCAAGGCCAACACCAAGCTCAAGGCCTCCTTCCCCATTGTGGAATAAGTCTGTTCATGTTTCCACTGGACACTCCAACCACACGTTACATAATGGAGCACTTCTAATCTTTCCAATAGTCCTTTTGAATGACATAGCTCCTCATGTCTCAGCATAAAAGAATTACATGCTTCTGTACCTCTTAATGCTCTAACCTCTTCACCTGCTACTCCTGGCCTATGCCAGTAAACCTTAACAAGACCTCACATTCTTCTCCATCTCTCACAGAAACCAAACTTTGATTTCTGAACTCAATCATCATCATCAGCCATTTCAGCTTCTAATCTTGCCGTTTTTACTCTCTGCTCTTCCACACGAGTTCTCACGACTGCAGGAAGTGAATTGTTGAACTTCTCCAAAATAAGAATCTCTCTGAGAGGGTCATAGGTTTGCTCTGTTTTTAATACACTTACTCGCCTTTCAAAATTACTTTGTTTGATCCTTTCAAACTCAATGTGCGTTTAACCAGGGACCCTCTTTTAGATTCTTGTAACGTTGTCTGTCAGTTTCTGGCACAAGCTTATATGCACTTCAAATGGCTTTCTTCACCACTCCATACTGACCAGATACCTCCTCCGATAGGGATGCAAATACCTATCAGCTTTGGATCAACTAAATCCACATGGTCGCCGGCGTCTGCAAATTTAGATAATGCCTGGATGCATTTAAGCAGAACCCCGTTAGGCAATTGGTTACAATAGGGTTGTTCAATCTCACTATCCTCCTCATCCCGCCGACCATCTGATTTCATCTCCGCCTTCTATGTCAACTTTCCTCTCTAATTGCTAACTTTTTAAGTTGAAACTCTCTGATTTTCTTCTGTCCTTTTCTCTCTTTCTTCTTAATTTCTCTTTTTTTAGTTCTACTTTTCATCATAATTCAAACTCTTTCAATTCCTTCTCATGTTCAAAGAGTATCATTTGAAATTGAATTCCAGCCATTTCCAAAGAGTCTGATGGCGGTTCCACTAAACGTAATTGCCGAGCTATAGCTGTAAGTATCTCTCATTTTCTCACAGACAATTGCAACCCCAACTCCAGGTTGTCTGTCAATTCCTACAGCTTTGCCTTCATTACCTTTTGTAAAACCCCCACTTTACTTTTCCACACCCAGAGAACTCTTAGTAACTGAATCTTTATACACAAAATACTGTTTAAACTAACCGAATTCAACATCCAGAAAAAAGACACTTTCAACTACCATACTCGAACTTTGAACCCAATAGTCTCCCTGTGCATACTCTCCAGTGTCTGCATGAGCTGATTCTGGATTCTCTGGTTTCCTCCCACAATCCAACGATGTGCATATCAGGTGTATTGGCCATGATAAATTGTTCATAGTTTTCAGGGATCTGTGGGTTAGTTGCCTTCGTCGGGGTAAATGTGCAATAATAGGGTAAAGGAATGGGTCTGTGTAGGTTTCTTCTCGGAGGATCGGTGTGGACTTGTTGGGGAGAATGGCCTGGTTGCAAATTCTAAACCCAATTTTGTAATATTAATTTAGAACCGGACAAGAGTCCCCAGTTTGCTATGGTCGAACCAGGCTGCCTCAAACTATTTTAAGAAGGTAGGTTGGGTGCCAACCTTTCCTTATTTTAAAGGTAGATGTGAGATGGGTGTTCCAGATGTCCGATAGGGATGCAAATACCTATCAGCTTTGGATCAACTAAATCCACATGGTCGCCGGCGTCTGCATTTGTTTAGCCACTTTCTCAAATGAAATTCAAAAGGCTTCCCCATCCTTCCCATCAAATTTAGATAATGCCTGGATGCATTTAAGCAGAACCCCGTTAGGCAATTGGTTACAATAGGGTTGTTCAATCTCACTATCCTCCTCATCCCGCCGACCATCTGATTTCATCTCCGCCTTCTATGTCAACTTTCCTCTCTAATTGCTAACTTTTTAAGTTGAAACTCTCTGATTTTCTTCTGTCCTTTTCTCTCTTTCTTCTTAATTTCTCTTTCTTTTATTTCTACTTTTCATCATAATTCAAACTCTTTCAATTCCTTCTCATGTTCAAAGAGCATCATTTGAAATTCAATTCCAGCCATTTCCAAAGAGTCGGATGGCGGTTACACTAAACGTAATTGCCGAGCTATAGCTGTAAGTATCTCTCATTTTCTCACAGACAATCGCAACCCCAACTCCAGGTTGTCTGTCAATTCCTACAGCTTTGCCATCATTACCTTTTGTAAAACCCCCAACTTTATTTTTCCATACCCAGAGAACTCTTAGTGACTGAATCTTTATACACAAAATACTGTTTAAACCAACCAATTCAACATCCAGAAAAAAGACACTTTCAACTGCCATACTCGAACTTTGAACCCAATAGTCTCCCGGTGCATACTCTCCAGTGTCTGCATAAGCTTATTCTGGATTCTCTGGTTTCCTCCCACAATCCAAAGATGTGCATATCAGGTGTATTGGCCATGATAAATTGTTCATAGTTTTCATGGATCTGTGGATTAGTTGCCTTCGTCGGGGTAAATGTGCAATAATAGGGTAAAGGAATGGGTCTGTGTAGGTTTCTTCTCGGAGGATCGGTGTGGACTTATTGGGGAGAATGGCCTGGTTGCAAATTCTAAACCTAATTTTGTAATATTGATTTAGAACCGGACAAGAGTCCCCAGTTTGCTATGGTCGAACCAGGCTGCCTCATACTATTTTAAGAAGGTAGGTTGGGTGCCAACCTTTCCTTATTTTAAAGGTAGATGTGAGATGGGTGTTCCAGATGTCAAACTACTCAAACCACCCACCATTAAGCATAGCACAATATATTTAAACACTCTAATGAAAATCCGTAAAAAATGAAGATGAATTTAGAATGATTTAACTATTGGAAATCTTAACTGAATAATGGATACAGTACCTTCTACTAATGAACTGTTCCAATATACTAACATCCCATAAACACCCCCCCTGGCAAAAAGGAACTTTCACGCATGCGTTCTTGCAAACAGTTCGCCAATCCAGGAGGAAACAGCATCAAGTGAGGTTCCAGAGAGAATAGCCGATAAGGATAATTTACTGAAACATACAACCGTTCTGGGACCCCAAGCACCTGGTGATTATTATCGCTACAATAAAAAAAAACTAGAAATGCTCGTCTGTGCCAGCTGGCCACTGTTACTGCTATTTATTTAAAAACACTAAAAGCCCCATAAGTTATTTACTTGAGCCGTTTTCAGTAAGAAGTTTTGCCTTTAAGATCTCTTACTAAAAGAAGGGAGAAAATAACATTTTATTTAAAAAGTGACAGCATTGTCAGGCAATTTATATGCCTGGTCCTTTACTCAGTGGGCTTCCTTGTGTTACTGATCGCAAGGTCACCTGAGAGGGACAGCCACAGGTACAGACCAAGTTGCAAGGATATTTCTCATAACTGCTGAAATACTCCTGTCCATGGACCATCACATGGGACATACCAGGAAGTGAACAATAGCTTGACACCCCATTTCATTATTTCTGAGCTACACAATGTCAGCACTCGATACACGAGGAAGCCAAAACCCAAGGCCAGGGAAAGATACAGAGGGACAGAGAGATTCACATTAAAGACAGAAACAGACAGTTAATTAACTGAAAAGATGTTGTGGGAATATGTGGAAAACGTCAGGGCAGTGGGACTAACTGGAGAAGTGAGATCTTCGAGAGTAAAATTAGAAGAATAAGAACATTGAATGAAGATATTGTCAGATCAGCTGGAATGGTTTGTTACATCAAATTCTGAATCTGCTTCACAGAACACCTTAAACAACATAAACTGGGACAAGATGACAGCCCAGCGTGGAGAGCTGTGCAGACCATGCTAGTGTGTTGTTCAGTAAACTGCACTATCTGCCCAGCATAGAGAGTATTGCAAACTTTACTATCATATGCTAACCATACTCGCATCAGATTACTGCCTACAATGGGAAGGTTTGCTCTCTCTGCCTGTGTGCGTGTGTGTGTGTTTGTGTTCATCAGAGTCTGAGAGAGAGAGTGTGTGTGTGTGTGTGCGCGTGATAGGCGTGGTTGAATGCGAGACTCA
>NW_025214497.1:39615-44915 GCF_004010195.1 Chiloscyllium plagiosum | reverse complement strand
TGTCAAATAATTCAAATCTCCAAGTTTTTTTTATTTTTGTTAAAATATAATGTTTTCACTTTATATTGAAATGTACTGACCTCCAGGAGTCCTTAAAAAGTGTAAATGACTAAGTCAGGATCCCCAGTGATATTCTGGATTCAATCCAAAACAGATGATGCTCATGTAGATGATTAAAAAAACCTGTCACACTTTTTTTAAACTCTTGTATGCAGTGGAGATTCAAAGTTTCAATATTTTGGCATTTGTGCACAATCCCAGTAAACTTTACAACAGTATAATTCTTGTAGTAACAAGGTAGAGTACAGCATTTTGAATCCTATCAACTAACCTACACGGAAAATAAGACTTGAGTTTTTTTTAATAAAATGCATTCAAGATTTTCACAGGAATTAAATCCCAACTAAGTTATGAAAAGCCCTAAACTTCCATAAACCTTGATTAGTCAGTCAACCATCTTATAACAGTTAGTATCATATTGCTGCACATTGTCTCAAAAGGGAGAGTAGCAGGTACTAACTAGCTACAGGAGTGATACAAAAGTGGAAAAGTTTCTATATCTCTTTCCAAAACAAAATTTTATGTTAAACAAAGAATGCAAGTGAGGAATAAAAGCAAACTGGTAATGATCAATTTGAAGAATTCATGAAGGTCATTTAAAATTACAAAGAGATTTTGATGCTCAACCCAGCTCAATGGGTTGACGAGTGGTAGATAGAGTTTAAATTGAATGAATGAGAGATATTACATTTTGTTAAGACGAACCACAGCAGACTTGTACAGTTAATGGTAGGGTCCTAGAGTAGATTTTAAGATGAGATATATGAAAAGTTATACACAGGCCATATATATGTTAATTTATTTCTGTGGATTATCTTTATTTTAATGTCACATTAACAATAAAGATAATCCACAGAAATAAATTAACATATATACTCCTGTAAATGTCAACCCCACTGGCCCGTGTATAACTTTTCATATATCTCATCTTAAAATCTACTCTAGCCTTTTAGGGATCAAAGCACAAAATTTTCAAAATCAGACTTTTTCACTGGAATGTCAGAGGTTGAGATTTGGAAAATCATGAGGGGCATAGGGTAAGATCCTGCCCTGATTTACCTTGCCAAAATGCAGCACCTCACATTTCTTTAAACGAAACGCCATCGCCACTCCTTTGCCTATCTCATCAAGGTCCTGTTGGACTCTGGAGGTACCCTTTTTCACTGTCTAAAACACAACCAATTTTAGTTGCAATCTGCAATCTTACTAACCACACATCATATACTCACATCCAAATCATTTATATAAATGATGAAAAGCAGTGGACCCAGCACTGATCCTTGCTGCGTGCAGCTGATCACAGGCCTCCAATCCAAAAATCAACCTTCCACCATCACCCAGTCTCCTACCTTTGAGCCAGTTTTATATCCAAATAGCTAGTCCGCCCTGTATTCCATGTGATCTAACCTTGCTGACCAGCCTACCATGCAGAACTTTGTCTGCATGCACTTCAGCAAGGTGCTTGACTATGTCCACCACTCTGCCTTCAATTGTCCTCATCATTTCTTCAAAAATAAAGTTGAGTTGCCATTTTCAAAATGTTACCGCATTGCATCAGTTTTTCTTGGATTTCACTTTCGTCCAAATCAAGCATGCATTCAACCCCTCAAAATAATTTCCCAAGCACATTTTTTACTTTCTCAAAGACAGACAAAGAACTTCCACACGTACATGTAATAATATAACCCTCCCTTTGGCAAACAGGTGACACTTGCTACACGTAGAAAAGACTGAATGCCATGAACCTTGGAATAAGCTTGGAATTTTTTTATAGCTATTCTCACACATACATTTCAGGCATAAATGATACCATATTTGATCCAATTGGAAACAAAAAAAAAAAAGCCAAACAATTCAAGTGAGAAAAACCAGACTTAATTTAGATAAATGCAAGGTGCTACATTTCGGGAAAGCAAATCATAGCAGGATTTATACACTTAATGATCAGGTCCTAGGGACTGTTGCTGAAAAAAGACTTTGGAGTGCGGATTTATAACTCCTTGAAAATGGAGTCGCAGGTAGATAGGATAGTGAAGGCCACATTTGGTATGCTTTCCTTTATTAGTCAGAGTGTTGAGTACAGGAGTTGAGAGGTCATGTTGCGGCTGTACAGGACATTGGTTAGGTCACTGTTGGAATATTGCATGCAATTCTGGTCTCCTTCCTATCGGAAAGATGTTGTGAAACGTGAAAGGGTTCAGAAAAGATTTACAAGGATGTTGCCAGGTTTGGAGGGTTTGAGCTATAGAGAGAGGCTGAATAGGCTGGAGCTGTTTTCCCTGGAGCAGAGGCTGAGAGGTGACTTTATAGAGTTTTATAAAATCATGATGGCAATGGATAGGAAATAGACAAGGTCTTTCCCCTGGGGTGGGTGAGCCAGAACTAGGGGGCATAGGTTTAGGGTAGAGGGGAGAGATATAAAGGGGATCTGAGGGGCAACTTTTTCATGCAGAGGATAGTGCATGTATGGAATGAGTTGCCAGAGGAAATGGAGGCGGCTGGTACAACTGCAACATTTAAAAGGCATCTAGATGGGTATATGAATAGGAACAGTCTAGAGGGATATGGGCCACGTACTGGCAAATGGGACTTGATTAGGTTAGGTTCAGTTATCTGGTCAGCATGGACGAGTTGGACCAAAGAGTCTATTTCCGTGCTATGCATCTCTATGACAATAGACAAGACTTCACTTTTTTAAAATCTCTCTTAACTGTCAAACCAAATATCAACAAATTCAAGATGGTGAAAAACTGTCAAGATAAACTATAAAATTATACATTAAACAGCTAGTACAACAGCTTCGCAGATTTACTACTCAATCCTCTTCAGAATGCATGGCACTAATTTCAGCCTAAAAGTCTTTCAAAGCTCTGAACTGCGCAGGTTGATTTCCAATTGATTTACTTGAATGATTTAGTCACTGATTCTCATTCAGCAGCAGCTCTCAACAAATCAATTCCACAAACGTGGCCTCAACACAATGGTGAGATTCTGCAGAACCTCCTCAGCTCTGCTCAGATAATCTTGATGGTGTAGGTCCACACTGTGCACCGAATGGTGAAATTAGGTCCCTTTAAAAATGACTAAACCAACAGCAGTACCCTGAGTTTTCTATATCTCTGCCGTCAGATACAGCCCAGGGGTTCTTTAGCCTGACTGTATAGCATCAAAGGAGCCTCAGCAGGGTCAAGACAACAAAAAAAAGGCCCAAACAAAACTAAACCACACCCCAAAAAAAAGTGAAACTTAGCTTGATAGACCACAGCTTTACTTTTGCAATTTGGTTATCACGGCAATCAATGAGTATGTTTACACAAAGCTAATGTACTTCTAACAAAACAATGCAAGTTTCTTGTACAGAAGAAAATACCACTCTGTATATCGGACAATTTTGAAAAGATTCTTAAAATAACAGCAAAAAGCAACTTTTCCCCTACAATATTATGTGGATACTCAAACCCAGTGAAGTATCTGTCCCATCTTCACTCATTATTTACTGAACCCTCAAAGTCATAAGCATTTTTCAGCATTATTCTTCACAATCACCAGATGTGGTTTGCTCAGTCTCACCCTGAGACACACAGGCACCAGACTAACAGTGACTTTTTGGATTTTAATTACTTAAAAGCTGCCAAAACAATCACAATCCCTGCAGTGCAGATGGAGGCCATCTGGCCCATCAAGTCTGCATCCCACCCAGACCCCAATACCCTCACCCTACTCCCATCACAAATACAACACTCAGCTTAAATCTTTTTTTCTAGCTTTGTTGGCATGGAGGTTGACAATTACTAGAATTGTCCTTCTTTCAGTAAGGATCTTTGCTTCTCAGCTCAACATTGTTCTGACCTCTGGCCTGCCCAACTCTGGTTCTAATTTTTTTTTAAAAATACATATGTCCTAATCAACCTGCTTGAGGATGTTATTCCACACCTCTGGAGCAGGTGGGACTTGAACCCAGGCCTCCTGGCTCAGAAGAAGCAACACTACAATTGTACCACAAGACTCTCCTCTGGCTGCAAATACTTGTGTAAAGAATAAACAGAAATTAACTCACTGGTTGGCTTGTTGGATAAATTAAGTCACATGATTTCTGGGAAAGTTGTCTTTAGCTTCTGTCATTGCCTAAGAGGTCAGACCTTCAAAGCACTAAAAGCCAAAACTCCTTTATCTATACTTGAGAATCAAAATTTTCAAATATCAAGAACATATGACAACTCTACATCACAACCGTCACTATTGGTATGCTGAAATCATGGACATATATAGAGGAACAGTCATATGAACTGAGTATTCTGGGGACTGTACACCTGGAAGACATTGTGACAAGTCATCAAGAGACTTAAACAAAAAAAGGGCAAGAATGTTGAGGCACTGGCTACCAGAAACCAATAAACAGGCAAGCAAGATTCGATACAGAATACAAGTAGCAATGTCTTGGCTAAAAGGTTTCTCGTTAACCTCTTGTAGTGCAGCATCTATAAAAGAACAAGAGCTAAGAATTAGAAAAAACAAACTCAAAAACAAACCCTTTTCCTACAAGGTGAAAATTACTCAATGCCAGTTTTAATTTTAGTTGAAGGGTTTCATCCTTTTCCCTGAGGCTATACCAGATCATCCAGTATACTAAAGATATTGTTTTTCATCTGCCTGTTGCCGTATATTGTATGTATTTACACGGCTTATTTGTAAGATTCAAGGTAAAAATACTACCATAGGACTTGAGCACATATTAGGTTTAAGAATTTTAGTTAAATATTGCAGGGGCCTTTTTTGGCATCAAGATTCATTTGGTAAAGTGACCATAGGAGCTTCTCTCACCCTCGGAACGTGCAGCCCTCCACTCCCTCCGTTCCAACCCCAACCTCACTATCAAACCAGCAGACAAGGGAGGCGCGGTAGTAGTTTGGCGCACCGACCTCTACACCGCTGAGGCCAAACGCCAGCTCGCAAATACCTCCTCCTACTGCCCCCTTGACCATGACCCCACCCCCCACCACCAAACCATCATCTCCCAGACCATCCAGAACCTCATCACCTCAGGGGATCTCCCATCCACCGCCTCCAACCTCATAGTCCCACAATCCCGCACCTCCCGCTTCTACCTCCTGCCCAAAATCCACAAACCTGACTGCCCCGGCCGACCCATTGTCTCAGCCTGCTCCTGCCCCACCGAACTCATCTCCGCATACCTTGACACCGTCCTGTCCCCCTTAGTCCAAGAACTCCCCACCTACATT
>NW_025214497.1:16507-38534 GCF_004010195.1 Chiloscyllium plagiosum | reverse complement strand
AAGGGCTTATGCCCGAAACGTCGATTCTCCTGTTCCCTGGATGCTGCCTGACCTGCTGCGCTTTTCCAACAACACATTTTCAGCTCAAAGTGACCATAGGCCATACTACATTTACAAAATAGACCATTCTGATCATTGAGTTTGCTCTGCCAGTCTACGAGGTCATGTTGATCTGATAATCCTCAGCTCCACTCTCCTCCCATTTCCACATTTCCCTTGATTCCCTTACTGATTAAAAATCTAACTATTGCAGTCTTGAAAATACTTAACAACCCAACCTCAACAACACTGTGGTAAAGAATTTCACAGACTCAATATTCAGAAAAAATTTCATTTGTTTTACAATGTGCAATCCCTTATTCTGAGATTATGCCCTCTGGTCCTAGACTAGTCCCACAAGGTGAAACCACCTCTCCATATCCACCCTGTCAAGTCAAGGAATCTTGTATGTTTCAATAAGGTCACCTCTCATTCTTCTCTCTTCCAATGAGTAAAGCCTTACCAACTCAATATTTTCTAAGACAGTCCTCCTATACCTGGTATTATCTGAGAGATCTTTGTTTGGACTGCTTCCAATACAGTATGTCTTTCCTTAGTGAAGCCAACCAAGATGGTTTACAGTATTCCACTTGTTATCTGATTTGTAACTTGTACAATTTCAGCAAAACCTCCCACTTTTCTAAAATCGAATCGAACCCGGGTCCCTGGCACTGAGGCATCAGTGCTAACCAGTGAGCCACCATGGTGCCCCCTTACAGTCCATTCCCTTTGAAGTAAAGGACAACATTCTATTTGCATTCCCTACGACCTGAATTTGGGTGCTAGTTTTTCGTGATTAATGCACAAGGACTCCCACAAATCTCTCTGTAGCTTTCTGCAGTCTTCACAAATAATACTCAGCTCTTCTATTCTTCCTTCCAAAATGCATAACCTCATATTACATTCTATCTGCGAGGTTTTTGTCCAGGTATTGGATACCCAAGCCCCATTATTCCTGGGTTGTCTCAAATGTTGAAAAATTAAATCAATTCCTTTACATTCCCCAACTTACCTCTGATGGACTCAGGTCAGAGAACACTGAACAGAGTTCTGTGCTTAACATTAAATACTATTTACTACATCTATGCCCGAAACGTCGATTCTCCTGCTCCTTGGATGCTGTCTGGCCTGCTGTGTTTTTCCAGCATCACATTTTTCAACTACATCTAAATCAAGGCAAGCCAAGAGTATGAACGATCAACATAGAACTCTACTCGCTGAAACTCCTACTCCTTCACATGCAGACAGACAAACAAACAGATATTACGGGAGGAGGAAAAGATACCGGGCAAGACAATTCAGTAGAACCAGTCCACAGATTTCAATGAGCTGCCCCTCATGCATCTTTTAAAATTGTCTCATCTCCATGTTATATCCAGATCCTTTCAGTTCATTGCTGAAGGGACAGGAAGGTTGTGCATTGCTTCATCTTCCATTCACAATTAGAACCAAGAGTTCATTGCAAATGATGGGAGAGAATAACCAGCTACCTTCCAGCTTATGGTTATGTCACTACACAGAGTAAGAGAAATTCTGTCTCTTATACAGTCTGGAGACCATCTGCATTATTCACATACAAGTGGTCAAAGTTGTCGTCATGCTGATTAATCCTAGCCTCCACAACTGGTACCAATTGAAAAACCCAATCGAAATTTACTCTGAAAACACCCATAATGCCACTGGACTTCCAAAGATTTTTGTCCACTGTTTGAAGCAACAATGCAAGCACAATTGAGTTTCAGTAGCTTGATTTTGAAAGTGCAGCAGCTTGTCCCACTGTCCTTGGTTTACAGTAATATCCTTTTCCCATTTTGATTCACATTTGAAAATGTAAAAAGATGGTCTTTTACATTAGCTAAAAATTTCAAAGAGATCCACATGAGTCACAACAATGATCTGAGTTTCCAACACTATGTAAATATACATGCTATTTTAAAATAAACAAGAATTCCCTGTTGGTTTAGTACCACAATAGACTAGCACAGCAATGCACTAACCAGCAATGATAGAGGATTCAGACAATTCCCCCACTCCAGATACCAACTACTGCCAAATTAAAGGCATCAGGTGGGAATAAAATGCAACAGATTTGAGACATTTTCTCCAATTTGTGCTGTGTTCTAAGCAGTTACGAAAGGTAGATGTGGATCAGCTAATGAAGGCACATGCACAGCATAAAGAATCTACAGGAATTGTCTGAGAACAGAATAACAAACAGCAATAACTCGACAAAAATATAACTGGCTTCAATATAACAGGAAGCATGCATTCCAGTAATGTTTACTGGCCATCTTCATGGCTTTGCCAAAGTTCCTCCCTTTACGTTATCAAGCAATCCTCAAGTTTCTATTCTCTACAAACAGAAACAATCCATGAACCAAAACAGAGCAGCCAGCAGCACTAGTCTTTTATCGTCTTGCTAAATGAGTACTAATCTCATCTGAAATTGTAGGTTCTAAGAATTTGCCCACAGTTAATTGATCAGTCAACATTTCAAAAGTTATCCAGCCATTTGTTCACAAATAAGAGTGGCATCTCCAGTCTCATAACAAGTTCATGTTATTGGAGCATATTAAAACTGTAGGTAGAGCCTCATCTGTTTCCATTCTAATTTGTTTCAACAGGCACATATGCATGCTATTAGTGTAGTGACCTATATTATATGAACAAATTCCTATCCAGTTCGTTCAATTAAATATTCCTCGACTCTTCTGGTTCAGCTAGATTCTCATTTCCACTTCGAATTAAAAAAAAACTGAACCATTTGTTTCGTCCTGAGGGACAGAATGTATTTGTATTTGGAAAGGCAAGAACTGATTCGGGATAGTCACCGTGCTTTGTGTGGGGGAAATCACGTTTCACAAATATGATTGAGTTTTTCTGAAGTAACAAAGAGGATTGATGATGGCAGAGCAGTGGATGTGATCTATATGGACTTCAGTTCGACAAGGTTCCTCATGGGAGACTGGTTAGCAAGGTTAGATCTCACTGAATACAGACAGAACTAGCCATAAGAGAAATAACTTGAGTTAGAACAATCTTTCAGAAGTGAAGCTGGGAAGCTTTTGCTTCTATGCAAAAAGGAAAAGCAATGGGTGGAACTCTATTTAGCCATGGGATGTGAGCATGACTGAGACCATTTGTTGCCAATCCTTAGTTGCCCTTAATGTGGTGATGGTGAATTGATTTCTTGAACCACCACACTCCATTTGATTTAGGCAGATCTATAATGCTTTTAGGGAAATAGTTCCAGGATTCTGACAGCAACACTGAAGAAATGGTGATGTGTTTCCAGACCAGGAATGGCATGATTTCTATGAACTGCAGTTGATGCTAGTTTAATTGTTGATTTTAAACTCTAGATTAATAGCACACACAAAACTTGTAGTAGACCATATGGCAATTTGGGCTTGCTCCTCAATTCAATAACACGGTATAACTTCCACATTATCCATGTTTCTATTCTATCTATCCTTAGACTCTGCTGGATTTTTTTTTTTTACATTCAGTCACAGGATGTGGGCATCTCTGGCTAGGTCAGCAGTTATTGCCCAACCCTAATTGCCCAGAGGGAAGTGTCAACCACATTGCTGCAGGACGAAAGTCGCATGGGAGCCAGATCAGGTAATGGCAGCAGTTTCCTTCGCTAAAGGCCATTATCAAACCAGATAGGTTTTTCTGACAATCAAGTGTTTCATGAACATCATTAGACTCTTAATTCCAGATTCTTTATTGAATTCAAATTCCACCATCTGCAATGGCAGAATTTGAACCCAGGCTCCCAGAGCATTAGCTGAGTTTCTGGATTCATAGTCTGGTTATAGTAGTAAGACTAAACCATTGTTTCCCAATATATAGATTCCACAAATCCATCTCAGCTCAAATATATTTCTTGACAGGGCATCCAGTATTCTCTAGAATGGAGAATTCCAAAGATCCATAATACTTTTCAGTCCTCAGTAGCTGACCCCTTGAGTGTATCATCACAATTTGAGACTCTAACCAGGGTTACCAGAACTTTGGCATCAACTGTCACAAGCCTCTAAAATACAAGCTCTAACAAGACCACCTCTTATTGTTAAATCTAATGAACCTGTGCTCATTCTATTCAAATGTGACCCCTTTGCACAGTTCTCCCATCCAAAGATCAACCTGGTGAATCTGTCATGCTTCAAGGGCAAGGATAACCCCTCAGGAGGTGGTGATGGAAACTGTACAAAATATTCCAGAGATGTTACACTAAAACATTTTATAATCCAGTCCATTTGTAATAACATATCATCTGTAGCTCACTCCTTGCTGTACCCTGTTCATGTATCAAATCAGAAACTTAACATCGAAATTCACTGCATTTATTCATCCTTTACTTTTAAAACAACTTGTTTATCAAGCGATGTAGAATAAAATGAGTTACAGAGATCATATCAGCCATGGCCTCAAACAACTAAAAAGCATACTTTGTTCCTATGTTACAATTATTCATCATGGCCCACACATCACAAGCCAAATACATCAAGAGGCTCCCTGCACTGTCAACACTGTTGAACAACAGTAGGTAGTGTTCATTCGAACTCCCACTAGTGCCAACTGTTTCTATTCAATTTGCACAGCTAGTTTCTTGCTCAGAATCTCATGGCTGAGAGAACGATCAGAACCGCTCTTTCATAAAGAAAGAATTTTCTACTTCTACCTCCAAAGAGCTCATGGCTAAGGCATCACATGAACGTAAAATTCTCCAACTAAAATGACGTAATTAAATAGATGGTCACAACATGTATCTCCATCACTCCCTCCAAAAGGTAAAAAGTACCTTGCTGTAAAGTTCAAATTTACACCATTTTAACAGGAAAGAACATAAGCAGGAAAGAGACTACAGAGACAGGAGCTAATCACCAATAAATTATTGAACACCTCAGCCTCAAATTTCTGAAGTACCTCCCAAAAGGGAAGTACTTGCAATTGTCATCACTACTATAATGCAGCCAGGTGCAAAAGCCAATTACTGCATCCCAAGGAAACCAATTGAAAATATTTGCTTTTATCTTGCACAGCTCTCAGCTAAATACTGCTAAGCAAACTCAAATGAAATCTTAAATGTCCAGGTGAGATGTAGGCCTCTAATTGTACAGTAGTTGTGCCCCTAGTTCTGAGCCAGAAGGCCCAGGCTTAAGTCCCATCAAGTCCCATCCGGTGCAGAGGTGTCAGAACACCTTTAAACAGTCTGATTAGAAAATATAAATCCAGGTGAGAAAGGGCTCCTGTAGTGCAATGATAATATTCCTATCTCTGGGCCAGGAAGATTGCATACAAGTCCCACCTGTTCAAGAAATGTGTAATAGCATCTCTGAACAAGTCTGAGTACACTATTATCTGAAAGATGAAATGGCTGCCCTGAAGTGCTAATCTAGATTTTATTTTAAAACAACTAGCAATAAAGTAACACATAAAAGACAGGATACACCGAGTAAAAGGATGAGGGTAGCGTTTCAAGAGAAATTTAGATTAGATTACTTAGTGTGGAAACAGGCTCTTCGGCCCAACAAGTCCACACCAACCCTCTGAAGAGCAACCCACCCAGACCCATTCCCCTAACACTACGGGCAATTGAGCATGGCCAATTCACCTAACCTGCACATTTTTGGGCTGTGGGAGGAAACCAGAGCACCCGGAGGAAACCCACGCAGAGACAGGGACAATGTGCAAACTCCACACGGACAGTTGCCTGAGGTGGGAATTGAACCCAGGTCTCTAGCGGTGAGGCAGCAGTGCTAACCACTGTGCCACCATGCCGTCCAAAGGTACTTGCATAATATACTCACGAAAGAAACATTTTTAGGACTACGAGCTAAGAAATGCAGCTGAGTGGGATCAGTTAGTAATTCACTCCAAGTGTCAAAACATGATGGGCTAAATTGTCCAATATGATTCTGTAATACCAGTTAATTAAATAGAAAAGAAACAGGAAGCAAAGTTATTCCAACTAAAAACTAAATTCCTTCCTTAAACCTTCAATGCTTCAGGTGCACTGGGTATTTCAAAGTGATAGACATTATTTTTATGAAACTAAGATTCTATGACTTAATTAGTGCTTATTTATAAAATTAAGCAAGTTATCAAAACAGCAACATTAAACACTAACTCCAACTAATTAAAGCACGACACACCTTAGAGCAGCAGCAGTGGCCTCAGTGTGAGAGGGAATATTTGTCCTTCACCCACAATTGCAAAAATAGAATGTCATTTCCCTCATTGCAACTTGTTGTGCATAGACTATCTAAAATCACTTCATTGGCTGCAAAACACTTTGGGACAAGTTCGTTCTTAACAGCTTATTGCTTGTGAATCCAAAAAGTCTCACATTATGGTTTCATGTTCCCTGAACTTCTCTTCCCCACATCATCTTGCTACATTATGGAATTATAACTTTCAAGTTTAATGCACATTACAATTTCTCCTCCTAATTGTTGCAGGTCCTGATCACATCAGGGTCAACCAGCAACTGTAGGTGCAACTAGGGGCAATTATAGCAAACATCTATGACAAGACCACTCTACAGATGCTGACTTGCAAATTGAACATGGTTTTATTTCCCTTTGTTTAGAACATTAGACTTCAATTATCTGCTTGCACAAAATGGAGGAGATGTGGCTGATCTGACAAGTTAGCAGGTAGATAAAAGGCTACAGTTGAGGTGAGGTGTCTAACCTGGAATGCACAGCAGACATTGTTACTGCAGACAAGGTTACATTCAAGCTTAGAAATAGATTGATCAGAGAGAGAGAGAGAGAGAGATCTTTAGTCGATAGAGTTTTCACTAGCATTGAACAACTTAGTCATTAGAATAGAGCACTTAATGTTTTCGGAATCGTTTAGTTCTTGGAAGAGTTAGCTTTGAGAAATAGAAGTAATTTGGTTATCATTCAGCAGATCCATTGGATGATACTTCAATAGTAGCCGTACGACATGGAATGTTACGGCAATGTCAGTTACTGCGGACAGCACAAAATCACATTATTTTTAACCCGAGTCGATTTGCCCATTTTATTTCGTTTCGTGCGCCTTATATTGCTGCTAATAAATCCAAACGAACAAGTCAATCGAAAAGTAAATATTTGCCATACAAGCGAGCATTGTAGCCATCGCTATTTTATAAACAGACATGTAAAGACAGGACAATGTTTTTGTAAACAATACAAGTGTTACAAAAAAAATCAGGGAGGGAGGTGGAGAAACGTCCTGAAGAAGGCAAGCCACGGTCTGAAGATTAAAATAAGAAGTTTTTTTTAAGAAAGAAATGGTGATTGCTGAACGAAGGAGAATGAGATGGAGAGGGAGGCCAGGCTCACGCCACGACCCAAAACAATCAAACAAGCACAGTTTTACACCCAGTGAGCCGGAACCAAGATTCCTATTTTCCTTGGGTTGGGTAAAAGGCCGCTGAAGGAGGCTGCTTTAGGTCGGGGCCTGGTGGACGGCATTGAGCCTCGCCCTGCACCACAACTACCAACCCCACACCCACCTCCCCCCGACCCGTAAACAAGTGCCCAGCCACTGCTCCCTCTTTACCTGTTACTACTAGAAGCTCTCTGCTCCAAACTGAACAGCAGATAATGATGAAGAGGCGAGGGCGGACCCAAGACACATGAGTGTGGCAGTGAGAAAAAAACAGCGGAGCTCACGTCGCCCGAGAAACCGCACTGATCCCGCCCCCCAGACCCAACCGTCAATCACTGCACCGGACACGCCCCCCAGGACTGGCTGTCGGTCACCGCACTGATCCCGCCCCCCAGACCCAACCGTCAATCACTGCACCGGACACGCCCCCCAGAACTGGCTATCGGTCACCGCACTGATCCCGCCCCCCAGGCCCAACCGTCAATCACTGCATCGGACACGCCAACTCCCCCTCCGGGACTGGCTGTCAGTCACCGCACTGAACCCACCCTAGGCCCATTGGTCAACCTCGTACTGACCACGCCCCCAGGATTGGATGTCAATCACCGCGCTGACCCCGCCCCAGACCCAATCGTCAATCACAGCACCGGTTCAGGCAGCATTCGAAGCTCCTTGGGTGCTGCCTGAACTGCTGTGCTCTTCCAGCACCACTAATCCAGAATCTGGTTTCCAGCATCTGCAGTCATTGTTTTTACCTCGTTGAATCACAGCACCGGACACACCGCCCCCCCCCCCGGGACTGGTTGTCAATCACCGCACTGATCCCGCCCCAGGCACAACCGTCACTCACAGCACTGGAACCGCCCCCAGGACTGGCTGTCAATTACCCACTGATCCCGCCCTAGGCCCGGGAGTTAACCCCGCACTGACCAGGCCCCCAGGACTGCTGTCAATCACCGCACTGACAACGACCCCAAGATAGGCTGTCAATCGCCGCACTGACACCTACCCCAAGATAGGCTGTCAATCAACACACTGATACCCTAGCCCGAGGCCCAGCGCTCAATAACCGCAATGACCCTGTCCCAATGCTCAACCACCGCACTGACCCTGCCCATCGGCACAACTGTCAATCACCGCACTGACGTGCTGTCAATCACCGCGGGACCCCGCCCCCAGGCCCAGCTATTAATCACCAGGGGATCCGGCCCCGTGACGTGCCGTCACCCATCACAGCTCGGCCCAACCAGGTCCTGATGTCAATCACCAGTTGGTCCCGGCGCTGCACCGGTCGTCGAGCACCGCGCGACCCCGCCCCCCAGGGCCCTACTGCCAATCAGCCCACAGTTCCTGCCGTCAATCATAACGGTTCCGCCCCTGGACTCGGATATCACCGCAAGGACCCACCCCGGATCCACCTGTCAACGGGTGCTGGCCCCGCCCTAAGTGTACAGCTGTCAATCAGCGCGGAGCCACGCCCTAGGCACTGCTGCCAAGTGGATGCAGAACTGGCTGGAAGGATAGAGTCAAAAAGTGTGGCGCTGGAAAAGCACAGACAGTCAGGCAGCATCTGAGGAGCAGGTTTCGGGCATCATTCTTGATGAAGAGCTTATGCTTGGAACATGGACTCTCCTGCTCCTTGGATGCTCCCTGACTGCTGTGCTTTTCCAGCACCACACTTTTTGACTCTGACCTCCAGCATCTACTGTCCTCACTTTCACCTAGAGGACCGAAGGTGGGTGGTGGAGGGTTGCCTTTCAGACTGGAGGCCTGTGACCCAGTGGTGTGCCACAAGGATCGGTGCTGGGTCCACTACTTTTCATCAGTTATATGAATGATTTCGATGTGTCGGAGAAATTAGCCCAATAAAGCACAGATCACACAAGCCAGATGGGGTGAAATTGACAAGCTGTCCATGTAGCTGGAAGAGAAGTTGACTAGGCTGACACAGAACTGACATTCTATACAGGTAGATCAACGGTTTCTTCCCTGAGCAGAGAATCAAGCCAGTTTTTTAATAGGAATATTGTACAATGATGCTAATTGAAAATAGGGAAAATACAATGGTCTTGATTAGCAAGTAATCCAGTTACGATGGTGATAATCGCAAGGCAGCTATCAGAAGGATGTCCTGAATGATAGATACAATGAAGCATCCTGGCAGCATCAAACAGTTTTTAATGGGATCAGGAGATTCCAGTTCTCTTTGAGGATAGGCGAGAATGTCCCTTTCCTTGGCATTGAGGTGTTTCCATTGTTTCTCTCCTGTGAGCAAGGTATTCTGGTGCCTCTCTGTCTGACCTGTCCTTTGATATCACTGGGGTACAAGACTGCTCTCAAGGCTTTGGGACAGCTGTATTGTTTGGGTCCAGAAAGCTTATTGGTTTTGGGAAGTGTATTCCCTGGTCTGCAGTTACTATGGTCATGTCTGGTTTCTCTTCTCACCTTGTTTGGTCAATGCTGAGGCATTTTGGGTGATTCTTGTATGGTTTGGACAGGCTTGATTTTCTGTGTTATCTGTGGCCATGCTGTGGGTAGGCAACGTGGCAGATCCTTTCCCACAATTCCCCCTCTTCTGTGTGTTTTTTTAAGGGAGGGATGAGAAGGGGGCAATGCAGCCAGATCTGGGGTGAATGTCGGTTCGGAGGGGGAGTTCAGCAGTTTAAACAGATGGATCCTGCAGTTGGCCCCTGTTTGGTGGTGTCAGCAATGATCAGGGCTGGGGGTTCATAGAAGAGGTTGTAGGCCGGGTAAAACCACCCTTTAAGTGTGTCCAGTGGTACCCCGCAGACTCCAGTGGGCTAGGCTGGTGTCCCCATAGTTAGTCGTTGCTGGTAATATTTTGAGTGTGGTAACCTTACGGGATCAGTTTGGTTCCAGCCACCACTCTGCCATGTCAGAGATTTTAAAGGTGATAGAAGCTAAGAGAATACCCCCATGAGAGTGGACGGGGCTCTAGTGCAGACCCAGCAGCGGATCTGATTAAATCGCTGAGCACACCCATGGGCCATTCTCAGGAAAGTGTTGGCCCACAAGTCATGGTGGATTATTAAATAGCTCTCTCCTTGTCCCTGTTTACCTGCAAGCCATGGTGTGACAATCAAACAGTCAGGTTCAGAGTGATGATGGTGATGGCTGCTGCGTGCAACTGGATCCATCTTCGGTGTTGCGAGTGGTACCTTGTCCTGTCTGGTCCCTGCTCATTGGAGGTGGAGCTCTCTTGCAGTGGGCATCATATGTCCATTCAGGCTGTCCTTCAACTTTCACAGCTGTCCGGGTCATCACCACGGTATCCCTAGTGCCTCACTAATACCAGTCGTGAGCCTAGCAGTGAAGAGTCCCTCTGTCTGTCTCTATGTTACCAAGGACCCTGAATCTGAGGATGACATCCCGTAGGAGGCATTTCACCATGGTCCATGCATCATCCTTTCTTGTGGGGAACACTTCCACCCTTAGAGAACATGTCAATGATGACAAGGATGTGTATTTAACCTTGTTTTTTGGAGCATGTGTGCAAAGTCCCTCAGGAACAGGTAGGTGGTCATATCTGGCAACTGGCTTTCCTGCATTGTTCTGCAGGCAAATGAGGTACTGTGACAGCAGGGCTTGGGCAGCAGCAGCAAATCCCAGTGTATACCAGGACTGATTCACAGTGTGTATCATGACCCTCTTGCCCATGTGGCCAATGCCATGGGCTGTTTGGGCCAGTGTGTGTAGGTGGGCTCTTGGGCAAATGATATTGCCATCAGGGTGTACAAGTAGCTGTAGGGAAGGTGATTGTGTGGGCCCAATGCGGGCCCAACTGTCCTTTTCTTGCAGTGGAGCAGCCTGTCGGGCAGTTCGCACTGCCTCCATGGGGTCAGGGAATACTGGGGCCTTCGCCATTCTGGGGGCCTGCAGTGGTGGGGTGCAGTGTGGCTTCCCGAGCTGCTGTGTCCGCTGAGGCATTCCCGAGGGTGACAGGATCAGTGGCAGAGGTATGGGCAGCGTGTTTTATAATTGTTAGGGCAAAGGGTAACAGGACTGCTTCCAGGAGATTGGAGATCAGCGCAGCTTGCTGAAGTGATGAAGCCTCTCTTTTTCCAGAGTGTGCCAAAATCATGAACGACTCCAAAGGCATACCTGGAGTCAGTGCACATTTGGCTGTGTTACCTTTTGAAATGATGCAAACCCTAGTAAACGCAAACGCAAACAACTGCGCAGATATACCATCTGTAGCACAGCTGCTTCTAGGATTGTGAAAGGGGTGCAGACGGCATACCCTGCCAGTGTGCGGTGGTCCGAAGGCCTGAAAGGGCACCCATCTGTAAAGAGTATGAGGTCACGGTTGTCTAAAGCTGCACGTTGACGACCTGCTAAATGAGGTCTAAACAGTCATGGTCGTTTGCAATGGGGTTCTGAGTGAGTGGGAGCAGGGTGGCGGGGTTCAGGGCAGGGGGCACGTTGTAGGGACAGGTTAGCTTTGGACAGTAAAGTGACCTCACAGCCAGTTCTCCGGGTGGCAGTGAAATGTTGGGTTGCTGCTGAATTAAGCAGCAGGGAGACCGAATGGGGAACCAAAACAGTGCATGGGTGGTCCAGCATGATGGGGGTGGCCTTTTCTACTGTTACTGTGGCTGCTGCCACAGCTCTCAAACACACCGGCATTCCCCTTACAACAGGCGGGAAGTGTACAGAGTAATAAACAACAGGGCGCCGGAGATCCCCATGTAGCTGCATTAAAATGCCGAAGGCAAGCCCCTTCTGATTCACTGACATAGAGGTAAAAGGACTGAGCGTAGTCTGGGACCCCCAGGGCAGGAGCAGAGAGCAGTCGCTGTTTTAATTTGGTGAATGCGTGTTCCGTCTTTGGCATTCAGTGCATTTTCGCTGGTTGCTTTGGTGAAGATGCCTCCTGTAGGGGCTCGTCGATGGCACGGTGGTCTGGGATCCAGTGCCTGCAATAATTCACCATCCCCAGGAAAGCCTGCAGCGTACTTCTTGTGGCTAGTGGGGGAAGCTGAGTAAGGGCCGTGACTCTCTCTCTGGATAGTGCCCTGAGGCCATGTGAGTATTCGTATCCCAAGTACTGTACTTTCTACTGGCAGAGTTGCATTTTTCCATTGAAACCCTGTGTCCATCTTCTGCTAAACAGCAGAGCAGTGCTACAGTTTCCTGCGTGCAAGTGGAGGCCAATAACAAATCATCTGCATATTGGAGGAGGGTGCTGTGGCACAGCCGGTGTAGAGTGAAGAGGGTGCAGCTGCATAGACTGTGGGGCTCTCCGTGTTACCCTGGGGAAACCTGGTCCATGTGTACTGGCAGCCCCGTACATAAAAGCGAAAAGGTACTGGCTCTCAGGGGACAACTTGATGAAGGAAAAGGCTGAGCAGAGGGCGATTACAGAAAAACAGGAGGCAGAAGCAGGGATGCTGGTCATTATGGAGTTAATGTCCATGATTACTGAAGAGCAGGGAAAAGACTTTGCCTATTTACTCTATCCATGCCCCTCATAATTTTGTAAACCTCTATAAGATCACCCCTCAGCCTCCGACGCTCCAGGGAAAACAGCCCCAGCCTATTCAGCCTCTCCCTATAGCTCAAATCCTCCAATCCTGGCAACAACCTTGTAAATCTTTTCTGAACCCTTTCAAGTTTCACAGCATCTTTCCGATAGGAAGGAGACCAGAATTGCACGCGATATTCCAACAGTGGCCTAACCAATGTCCTGTACAGCCGCAACATGACCTCCCAACTCCTGTACTCAATACACTGACCAATAAAGGAAAGCATACCAAACGCTGCCTTCACTATCCTATCTACCTGTGACTCCACTTTCAAGGAGCTATGAACCTGCACTCCAAGGTCTCTTTGTTCAGCGACACTCCTTAGGACCTTACCATTAAGTGTATAAGTCCTGCTGAGATTTGCTTTCCCAAAATGCAGCACCTCGCATTTATCTGAATTAAACTCCAACTGCCACTTCTCAGCCCATTGGCCCACCCTGGTCAAGATCCTGTTGTAATCTGAGGTAAGTCATTTGCTGCCCACAACACCTCCAATTTTGGTGTCATCAGCAAACTTACTAACTGTACCTCTTATGCTCGCATCCAAATCATTTATGTAAATGACAAAAAGTAGAGGACCCAGCACCGATCCTTGTGGCACTCCATTGGTCACAGGCCTCCAGTCTGAAAAACAACCCTCCACCACCCTCTGTCTTCTACTTTTGAGCCAGTTCTGTATCCAAATGGCTAGTTCTCCCTGTAATCCATGAAATCTAACCTTGCTAATCAGTCACCCATGGGGAAACTTGTCAAACACCTTACTGAAATCCATATAGATCACATCTACCACTCTGCCCTCATCAATCCTCTTTGTTACTTCTTCAAAAAAACTCAATCAAGTTTATGAGACATGATTTTCCATGCACAAAGCCATGTTGACTATCCCTAATCAGTCCTTGCCTTTCCAAATACATGTACATTCTGTCCCTCAAGATTCCTTCCAACAACTTGTCCACCACCAACGTCAGGCTCACTGATCAATCGTTCCCTGACTTGTCCTTACCACCCTTCTAAAACTGTGGCACCACATTTGCCAACCTCCAGTCTTCCGGCACCTCACCTATGACTATTGATGATACAAATATCTGAGCAAGAGGCCCAGCAATCACTTCCCTTAAAGGTGTTGAACTCAATATTAAGTCCAGAAGTATGTGAAGTGACTGGTTGGAAGATGAGATGTTGATCCTCCAGTTTGCATTGTGATCTGCTGGAACACTGCAGCATGCTGAGGACAGACAAGTGGACATGCGAGCAGGGCACTGTGTTACAATGACTGGCTACGGGAAAGTCGGGATCACGCTTGCGCACGTACTGGAGGTGTTCTGCAAAGCAGTCGCCCAGCCTGCGCTTGGTTTCTCCAATGTAGAGGAGGCCACATTGGGTGCAGTGAATACAGTACACAAGACTGGAGGAGGTATAGATAAAATCTTGCATCACCTGGAAAAACTATTCACACACTTGGATGGTGAGCAGGAAGCAGGTGAAGGGGCAGGTGTTGAACCTTCTATGGTTATATGGGAATGTGCAGTGGGAAGGGAGGGGCTGGTGTTGGTGATGGAGGAATGGAGTTGGTGCCTTCCAGCATATGTGGTATCCAACAGTCATGGAAAGCCTCAAGTATACCAGTAGACACTGATGCTCCCTCTCCAGGTTCAACCAAATTACAGTTATTTTTAATAAATCTTTCGAGTGTACCTAATTAAATTAGTTAATTATTGGCCATTTAGAGATGTACTGAAACAAGATAAAAATTGTAACTGAAGCTTATTAATTAAAAAAGAAATAACATTCCCCAGCTGATGATGCAACTCCAAATCCAGCTACCCCTTTATTTGTCCCCATGATACTCAATCAATTAATACACTCCAACTGTATTCTTTAACCTTAACAATGTGATCAACATTAACATTGACAAGGGAGACTGATGGAAATATGGGAGAGGACCAGCAAGCTAATGGAGCTAAGGATTGATAAGTCTCCTAGCCATGATGGAATGCATTCCAGGGTACTAAAAGAGATGGCGGGCAAAATAGCAGGTGTATTAGTGTATTGGCGGGCAAAATAGCAGGTCCAAAATTCGCTGGACTCTGGGGCAGTCCTAGCAGATTGGAAAACAGCAAATGTGATGCCACTATTTAAAAAGGGAGGTAGACAAATAATGGGGAATTATAGACCGGCTAGCTTAACCTCTGTAGTGGGGAAGATGCTTGAGTCTATTATCAAGGAAGAAATAGCAAGGCATCTCAAAAGAAATTGTCCCATTGGGCAGATGCAGCATGGGTTCATGAAGGGCAGGTCATGCTTAACATGTTTGGAATTCTATGAAGACATTACGACAAGGTGGACATAGGGGACCCAGTGGATGCAGTGAACTTAGATTTCCAAAAGGCCTTCGACAATGTCCGCACAAAAGGCTGCTGCATAAGATAAGGATACATGGCGTTAGGGGTAGAGTATTAGTATGGATAGAGGATTGGTTGACAAACAGGAAGCAAAGAGTGGGGATAAATGAGTGTGATTCTGGCTGGCAACCAGTGACTAGTGGTATGCCTCAGGGATCAGTGTTGGTACTGCAAATATTTACAATTTATATAGATGATTTGGAGTTGGGGACCATGTGTAGGGTGTCAAAGTTTGCAGATGACACTAAGATGAGTGGCAGAGCAAAGTGTGCAGAAGACTGTGAGACTTTACAGAGGAACATAGATACTTTGAGTGAGTGGGCAAAGGTCTGGGAGATGGAACAAAATGTAAATAAATGTGAAGTCATACATTTGGTAGGAGTAATAGTAAAAAGGATTATTACTTGAATGGTAAAAAGTTGCAGCATGCTGCTACGCAGAGGGACCTGGATGTCCTTGCGCATGAGTCACAGAAGGTTGGTCTGCAGGTACAACAGGTAATTAGGAAAGCAAATGGAATTATGTCCTTCATTGCTAAAGGGATTGAGTTTAAAAGCAGCGACATTATGTTGCAGCTGTACAAGATGCTAGTGAGGCCACACCTGGAGTACTGCGTGCAGTTTTGGACTCCTTTTTTGAGAAGGGTTGTATTGGCACTACAGGGGGCATAGAGGAGGTTCACTAGATTGATTCCGGAGTTGTGGGGTTGCCTTATGAGGAGACACTGAGTAGACTGGAATTATATTTATTGGAATTCAGAAGATTGAGGGGGGATTTTACAGAAACATATAAAATTATGAAGGGAATAAATAAGATAGCAGTAGAGAGAATGTTTCCACTGGCAGGTGAAACTAGGACAAGAGGGCATAGCCTCAATATTAGGGGGAGCAGATTTAGAACTGAATTGAAAAGAAACTTCTTCACACAGAGGGTTGTGAAATCTATGGAATTCCCTGCCCAGTGAAGTAGTTAACGCTACTTCAGTAAACGGTTTTAAAGCTAAGGTAGATTTTTTTTTAACAATAAATGAATTAAGGGATACAGTGAGAGTGCAGGGAAGTGCATCTGAGTCCATGAAAAGATCAGCCATGAACTTATTGAATGGCAGAGCAGGCTTGAAGTGGTGGTGGTGGTGGGGGGGGTTAGGGGGGAACAGCCTACTCCTGCTCCTCGTTCTTATGTTCTTAAGACCTAACGGACGCGAACTGGAATCTGGGAGATGGTATGGTTGAGGATGTGCTTGCTATGCTGAGTAAGAGAGGAGGGGAAGTAAGTAGCATGCTCTCTTAAGGAGGTTGTGAAATCTGGAAACTTTTGAGTACAACATATCTTCTTTTGGTTCCTGATTTTATTCCTAAGCATAACGGACGCAAGCCTTGCTCTTGGCATCACTACAAATGATACTTTTCAACATAGTTACAGGATTGTTTTCCTTCTCATTTTCCCAAAAAGTCTTTAATTGATTGTAAAGTGCTTTAGGATGTTTTGAGATTGTGATCAACATGATAAAAATTCAGCTTCCGTTTTTATTTCTTTTGTGCAGCAGAAACTAGTTTTGGATTTTTTTTATCGCTCACCACCGTAGTGGGATTTCAGCAACCCTTTTTTTCCCCTCAAATTTCTTCACTTAAAGAAGCAGGAAGTGACTCTCTTAAAAGATGCAGCGCCCAATGACAGAAATATACCACTTACTGCAGACATTGCATATTGTGTTTGAGTTGGCAAAAGTAGAGGTGAAAAGATATTCCGATCATTTTTTTAAAAAATGACACTGGGTGTCTGTATCGAGTAGTCTAATTCAACAACACTTTATATCATATAGCACCATTGATATTGAAACACATTCCAAGCCACTTCAACAACTTTAGATGGTCACTTCTACTTCTGTCTTGTTCTATGTGCTTTTGTCTCTTCTCATTTTTCTTTTCATCTTTCTTTACCTGTGCTGATCTTTATTGTTGCATTCAGATGATTTTATGGACTTGCACACACTTGGACACAATCTTTTGTTACTTCACTACATCTATTACCAGTTGAAAAGGGTGGTGCTGGAAAAGCACAGCCAGTCAGGCAGCATCCGAAGCCAGGAGAGTCAACATTTCAGGCATGTGCCCTTCATCAGGAGGAAGTGCTCATGCCCGAAACATCAACTCTCCTGTTCCTCAGAAGCCGCCTGACCTACTGTGCTTTTTCAGCACCACCCTTTTCAACTCTGACTCTCCAGCATCTGCAGTCACCACTCTCTCCTACATCTGTTACCACTCTTATTGGCTGCTGTACATGTTAATTAATCTTCCCTGGTCTCAACCTTATCACAGATCTTCTCCTTAAAGACTCATCTAAATTCAAAACATTAGCTTGCTTTCTCTCCGTGGATGCTGCCTGAGCTGCTGTGCTCTCCAGCCTTTTTTGTTTTCAGTTGTCCTTAATTGTTCTTGTCCTTCTACACCTTCCCCCTTGCCTCCCCCGCTTCCACTGTCTCAAAAACTCTTGAGTTCAGTTTGAAATTCCAACTCCATTTCTCTGCACAGACGCTGTCTGACCTTGCTGAGCTTTTCCATCTTTTCCAGTTTGTTTTTATTACAGGAGTGTTACTAGATCACATTTGATATCTTGCCAAATAAAGATTAGGACAAGTGACCAAAAGTATGTTTCAAGAAATGATCTAAAAAAGGGGCTTGGGAAATATATTCCAGAGTTTAAGACTGAAGACACCGCTATTAAAGCAAAGCATTCCAGGAATGTTTAGTTGGCTAGAAATGGAGGAGCACAGAGGTAACTTCAGGAAGTATGGAGGCCCCTTGGCCTATCAATTCTGCACCATTAAAGATTACTCTAAATGTATATTAATCCCATGTTCCAGCACTTGGCCCATAGCTTGGAATGTCTTGATGTTTCAAGATCTCGGTTGTAAAATAAAGGAGGTTGCTGAGATAGGGAAGGGTGAAGACATGGAGACAGAGACATTGAGAGATCTAGAACCAATGTTCATGAATATATATCTGTGATAGAATACAGGTTGGTGCAGAGTGAAATGCCCTCTGCCACAACACACCTAGACAAACCCTAGAGAAGTGCTTTTTGTTTTGAGTGCAATGTTTTTCCATTTCCAATTTCAAGCCTACTGAGTGACATTCTCAGCAGTACTAGGTTGGCAGAGAAATTATTTGTTAGTAGTAAAATATTTCAGAAGTTTCCCCGTGTTCTAAAAATTATGAGAAACTTAAAAAAATTATGGAGTTATATTCAACTCCATAAAGATTAAACACTATTACAATGCTCTTTTACAATGAGATGTAAGTTAAAGCTCTTGTCAAAAGTTATGTGCTTTAATAAATTCTCAACCAAAACCTCTTCTCACCATCTTTCATTCCTTAGAGAACCATGGTGTCTATCAGACCACAGGTTGCTATCTTTTAGAGAGAGACAGAGAAATGACTGGTGGTTGTTTCAACTGAGTGTCACCATATCTCAGGTGAGTGGTGGGGGTGAGAAGGAGAATTCCTCCTGATTACTTCAGCTGCTGCAGGAATTGTTGGTATCATTCTGCAGTGAAAACCAGCCTTCCAACCAACTGAGCTAACCAGCCCCCATCCTTTGAAAGCATTGTATGGCCATCAGCAGTGAAAAAATATATAAAGTCTTGTGTTTGTATGTATCCTTTCATGATTTGTGTCTCAATTTGCTTTACAGTTCTGAAATGCAGCAACTTCTTTCTATTTCATGTAATGTGAGTGTCACTGGTGAGGCCCTTGCCCTGGAGAAAAGGTGGTGGTGACCTGAATGGATGCATTTCATTTGGTGCTGTTGGGAAAGCTAGTCCAGGATTTTAACCCAATGGTAATGAAGCAATAGTGACACATTTCCAAGTGAGGAGGGTGAGTGGTTCAGAATGGAACCCACAGATGGTAGTGTTCCCATACATCAGCTGCCCTTGTCATAGAGTCATAGAGTCAGAGAAATGTTCAACACAGAAACAGACCCTTCACTCCAACTCGTCCATGCTGACCAGATACCCTAACCTAATCTAGTCCCATTTGTCAGCATTTGGCCCAAATCCCTTTAAACCCTTCCTATTCATATATCCGTCCACATGCCTTTTAAATGCTGTGCAGTAATTGTACCAGACTTCACCACTTCCTCTGGCTGCTCATTCCATACACGCACTACCCTCTGCATGAAAACGTTGCCCCTTATGTCCCTTTTATATCTTTCTCCTCTCAACCTAAATCTATGCCCTCTAGTTCTAGAGTCCCCACCCCAGGGAAAAAACCTTGTCTAATTACCCTCTCCATGCCCCTCATGATTTTGTAAATCTCTATAAAATCATCTCTTAGCCTCTGACACTCCAGAGAAAACAGACCCAGCCTGTTCAGCCTCTCCCTATAGCTCAAATCCTTGAGCATCTTACACTATTGCTTACCAATATACTGAAAGAGCGGTGTAATAGTATTGACTGGATTAGTAATCCAGAAGCCCAGGCTAATGCTTTGGAGCCACGGGTTCAAATCTCATCGCAGCAGTAGATGGAATTTGAATTAAATAAATAAACCTGTATTAAATAAATATAAAGCTACTCTTAGTAATGGTGACTCTAAAAGTATGATCAATTATTGTTTACAAACCTGTTTGTTTGCTCATGTCCTTTAGACAAGGAAATCTGTTGTCCTTCCCCGGTTTGGCTTAGGTGTGACCTAAGACCCATAGCGATGCGGCTAGCTCACTAACTGCCATCTGAAAGGTCCTAGCAAGCCAACTGGGGATAGGCGTCAATGCAGCCTTTCCAATGGTACCCACATCTGAACAAAGGATAAATTGAAAAAGTGTCAGATTTGTAGAGTCATAGAGATGTTCAATTGGGAGAGATGTTGTTTTGACATGCTAAGATGATGTTGGTGGTATTTCGGAGGCGACTATTCTAGCCAGTTCTTGGAATGCTATGTCGGTCAATTCTCATTAAGTCTTTCTGCAATCCCCAGGAAATTGAAGATAGGGTCTATGCTAGGAAGGTAGACCAGCACTGAAATGAGAAAAAGGTTGACTGGTGACAAGGGCCTTAGAAGTAAAGGTCAGAAACTGGTCGAGAAGAATCATTAAAGCTAGAGTAAGGAAATTAGCTATGTGAAATTGCAATTGGATGTGAGTCAAGGGAGAGCTTTACATCTCAATAAAATTAGTTTGGATAGGGTCAGGAGCTAATGACGGATCAAAAAAGTGATTAAGACCAGGAGAGCAGAGAGTCCACATGAGATGACAGATTCCAAGTTGTCTATGATTATGGACCAGACAGTTTGCACGTAGATTGAAAGAAAAAACAGGGGAGAAGGAACACGTAAGAGTGTGAAGTGAGTGCAGATTGAAGAGTTGTTCAGTTTAAAAACAGAGTGAGGAACATAAAGACAAACCCATGGAGTGGTGTCTGGGCTTAGTAGCTGAGGCAGACAGATAGGTGAGATACAAAAAATGATTCTCAAGGAGAGATGAAGGGGTGGAAGAGATATGAGAAGAGTAGGAAACTATATTTCTGTATAACTTACACCAGACTTTGACAGTTGAACACTTTTTGAATGTATTCCTGGAGATTTTATCATAAAACCCAATCCCATGTTTGTGTCTTAGTTTGTTTAATATGTCCCTTGTGGTGCACTGTCTTCCCATCCCAATGAAAATAAAAACACATTATCCAATTGGATAACGCTATCATTCAGGCAGCCATTCTTCTCACCTCCAATGTTTTCTTTGTAACGAA
Organism: Chiloscyllium plagiosum; assembly: GCF_004010195.1. NCBI lineage: Eukaryota > Metazoa > Chordata > Chondrichthyes > Orectolobiformes > Hemiscylliidae > Chiloscyllium > Chiloscyllium plagiosum. Next base: position 17,403 of record NW_025214497.1, on the reverse strand, counting down.
CTAAGTTAGAAGAGAACTAAGAAAATGAAAAATATCACTTGCGTGTGAAGGACCCCCCCAATATTCTGCCAAAGATTAACAGTGGGGTAAATGATAATCTCCAATTAGTTGAGGCTCTGGACCAGTGCTGGAGGGTGACAAACCTGCCAAGACTAAGGTGTGATTTGATGATCAGGGGTTTGGGTAGGGAAAGCATTAAGAGGATCATTTGAATAAAAACAAAGTACATGGGCATTGGGAAAAAGGCAGAATGACAATTAATCAGAGTGCTCATTGGAGAGCTGCTGCAGACACAATGGCCTCTTTCTGCACCAATAATAATTATGATGGTCACAGTCCCAGAATCACAGAGAAGAAGTGATAGCTTATGTGATATGGCATTATAGGTTAACAATAAGCATTCCTCTGATTGCAAAGCAATTTGAACATATAAAACAAAAAGTGACTCAAGTTGAAGCGCTCGCTCATATTTATAGTGAACTGTTGTTGGGGGGAAGGAATGAACGGATTTGACCCAGGAGAGGCTGCGCCTCTGCGTTTGGCCATTGGATGGCGCTCTCAGTGGAGGCTTGGACCGCCGGAACCTTAGTCGCGGCGCCTTGTTTAACACGGACTCGGTGGGGTGTGGGTTTCCGGGGCTCCTATGGGAAGTGTTCGCTCTGTTTTCTGCTCCTCTCTTCTCTTTCTGTTTGCCCGAGGTCCCGGACTGAGGGAAGATGCTGCTGGTTTTGTCGGAGGAGCACAAGGAGCACCTGGGCTTCTTATCGCAGGTGGACTCTCCGGGTGAGTGAGTGCAAGCTGGGACTGAGGGAAAGAGAGAGGGGCTTGGGCCCCCAGTCCCTGGGGGAGGGTCCCCCACCCCCCACCCCCCAGTCCCTGGGGGAGGGTCTCTTCCC
>NW_025214497.1:0-14915 GCF_004010195.1 Chiloscyllium plagiosum | reverse complement strand
ACGTGCAAACTCCACACAGTCAGTCGCCTGAGGCGGGAATTGAACCCGGGTCTCTGGCGCTGTGAGGCAGCAGTGCTAACCACTGTGCCACCATGCCGTCCTAATTTGTTTCTCTGGCTAGGGCTTTGTCAATAGAGGTGAACAGTGCCGTTACGTCGAATGAGACCATAGTTTCTTCCTTGTCTATGTGTATATTTCTGATGATTTCCAAGAATTCCTGTGTTGATTGTACAGAGTGTCTGGATCCGCTGATCAGGTGTTTCAGTTTCTGCTGTAGTTCTTTAGCCAGTTTGTGTGATGGTGTCCCTGGTAGTGATACTACTTCACAGGAGACTTCCAAGCACTGAGGATGTCACCTAGACAGGGGACGAAACGTTTGCACCAAAAACTTCCAGCTCGGCGAACAGAACCACAACAACGAGCACCCGAGCTACAAATCTTCTCACAAACTTTGAACCCTGGTGTTCTTTTATTTTTAATTTAACCTATTTTTCTAAACAACCTATTCAGGTATGTTATTACACAACTCTGGAGCCTCCTGGTCCAGTGGTAGTGACACTGGCATTGCGCCACAAGAGGGCCCTCACTCTGGCATTCTTACCTAGTTTGATCTATATGTGACTCCTGACCATCCACCAACCGAGTTGACTCTGGCCTGCTTTCTGAAACAGAGTTTCTGCTCATGTCATGAGAATGTGATGTTTGGTGTTAGGAGTTTGTTGTTTGGCAGATGACCGAGAAGTTTGTCTTCAGACATTCTACAGTTAATTGTAAACCAATGCAATATCAGTCAATCAACGTGGTATATGTTACCATATATACTCATGTAGAAGTCGATTTCCTGTAAAAGTCGACCCCTTATTTTTGGCCAAAAAATTGTTTTCCATATATCCTGTGTAAACGTCGACCATACTGAATTGCATTATAAACCTCTTTCAAAGGAAACTGCATGTTCCTATTAAGCTACTTTAACAAAATCACATTCATTCATTCATGCCAAACTCTACTCATTGCTCTTTGTTTACTATATTATGTCTTCATTTATAATTCTGCTTACCGCTAGTCCATTTGGTTTACTGCAGCAGGTTTTGATTCATTCATTAATTCGGGCTGGTACTTATCGCACTTTGTTCACTATACTGTACATCCAAAAGTTAATATTGTTAAAAGTTAATAATTTTAATTGTGCCATTATATCTGAATAAAAGTGAGATGTATTAGCTACATATATCTTTAATTCTTTGACAAATTTGTGGATATTGCTAAGGTTTATTACATATGAGAGTATATAGGAGGGAAATGAATTCAGTGGGAAAGTTCAAGATGCTTACACATTCAGAATTTAATAACTGTTTCATTTTAAGTGTACCATTATACCAAGGAATGACGACGTTGAACAGTGACTTTGCAGGATTTCAATGATTCTTTAACATGTTAAATTTTCTTACCGGTATGTATAAGTAAAATTTATTAACCATAATTCATTGTGTTTTTCTTCTTTACCTGGGATTAGTTGAGCGATCAAATAGACTTCTGCTTAATATGGTACTTTGAACTGCAGCGTGAATTTTAGCCCCTCAAACCTAGTGCCCATGTATTATTCGACCCCATAAATTGAAGCTTTAAAAATAGTCAAAATAATTCAACTTTTACACGAGTATATATGGTAATCAAACTGGGAAAAATAAGCAATAAGATAAAGTTGTGAAGTAGAGGAATTTTTATTTTAAGATCTTGCTAGTGCAATGAGTATTCGTTTGTATGATAAGTTTTTTTTTGGTTCAGTTGTAGGAGAATTCTGCCGAATTGCTGTGGAATTTCTGAAGAAAGGCTCAAATCCCAAAATATTTGAAGGAGCAGCGAGTATGTAATTATGAGTGGCTTTTAATTTGTGATTCTAATAAAGGCAGTTGTGTTCTTTAATACTGAGCACAATTTGCTAATATTACAATTCCAGTATCCACAATCTACATTCTGAGGAAAATAATGAGCTATACAGCCAGTATAAGTTCTGTACAGCTCCACCGTGACCTCCCTGCTTTTAGATCAGCCATGCCATGAAAGCAAACATCCCATATGTCGCCTCAACTTCCCTATTAACCTGTCCTGCCATCTTTTGGGATCTATGGACATGAACCCCATGATCCCTTTGTTGCTTTGAGATTCACAGTGTCTCTGGTACTTTCAGAGTTGTGCATGGCAACAGTGAATAGGAAATCACAAAATATGCGTTGTTTTATTGATGGGAATAATTTCATTTTTTAACTCGATTCAAAAATTCATTTGTTCAAGCAGGGTATTTTCAGAAACCCTGAAAATGAAATTAGGGTTTGAAGTTGGGAATTGATTGTCCAATAATATTGCCACACCCCCTGCCATTTTGTGGTTTGCATACTGTTTTAGTTTTGCCTTATAAGTTGAATTAAAATATGTAGCGTTTATTGTAATCAGACAGTATAGTGGTTATGGGGTGACCGATGAGCAGCTGTCCAGAAATCTAGTGTGATATTCACAGACTTGGTTTTGTAAGTGTGATGTTGGCTGTGATAATAGAGTCATAGAGATGTACAGCATGGAAACACCCTGCGGTCCAACCCGTCCATGCCGACCAGATATCCCAACCTAATCTCGTCCCACCTGCCAGCACCCGGCCCATATCCCTCCAAACCCTTCCTATTCATGTACCCATCCAAATGCCTCTGAAATGTTGCAATTGTACCAGCCTCCACCACATCCTCTGGAGTTCATTCCATACACGTACCACCCTCTGCGTGAAAAAGTTCCCCTTAGGTCTCTTTTATATCTTTCCCCCCTCATCCTAAACCTATGCCCTCCAGTTCTGGACTCCCCGGCCCCAGGGAAAAGACATTGTCTATTTATCCTATCCATGCCCCTCATAATTTTGTAAACCTTTATAAGGTCACCCCTCAGCCTCCGATGCTCCAGGGAAAACAGCCCCAAGCTGTTCAGCCTTTCCCTGTAGGTCAGATCCTCCAACCCTGGCAACATCCTTGTAAATTTTTTCTGAACCCTTTCAAGTTCCACAACATCTTTCCGATAGGAAGGAGACCAGAATTGCACGCAGTATTCCAACTGGCAGTACCTCTCATTTATCTAAATTAAACCCTATCTGCCACTCCTCAGCCCTTTGGCCCATCTGGTCCAGATCCTATTGTACTCTGAGGTAACCTTCTTCGCTGTCCACTACACCTCCAATTTTGGTGTCATCTGTAAACTTACTAACAGTACCTCCTACATTCACATCCAAACCAATTATATAAATGATGAAATGTAGTGGACCCAGCACGATCCTTGTGGCACACCACTGGTCACAGGCCTCCAGACTGAAAATCAACCCTCCACCACCACCACCCTCTGTCTTCTACCTTTGAGCCAGTTCTGTATCCAAATGGCTAGTATTCCATGAGATCTAATCTTGCTAATCAGTCTCCCATAGGTAACCTTGTCGAACGCCTTACTGAAGTCCATATAGATCACATTCACCGCCCAGCCCTCATCAATCCTCTGTGTTACTTCCTCAAAAAAACTCAATCAAGTTTGTGAGACATGATTTCCCATGCACAAAGCCATGTTGACTATCCCGAATCAGTCCTTGCCTTTTCAAATACATGTACGTCCTGTCCCTCAGGATTTCCTCCAACAACTTGCCCACCACCGAGGTCAGGCTCACCGGTCTATAGTTCCCTGGCTTGTCTTTACTGCCCTTCTTAAACAGTGGCACCATGTTTGCCAACCTCCAGTCTTCCTGTACCTCACCTGTGACTATCGATGATACAAATACCTCAGCAAGAGGCCCAGCAATCACTTCTCTAGCTTCCCACAGAGTTTTTGGGTACACCTGATCAGGTCCTGGGGATTTATCCACTTTTAACCGTTTCAAGAACAAGGAGATTGTTTCCTTGCAAAGTGATAAAGAGAGGGAGAGGATTTTAAGACATCTTTTATATTGCTATAAAAAAATGGTGCAATAGTTGTTCATCTTGCACTGATCAGGCTGAATGCAAGACAATCAATTTCAAGCAAATGCAGCACTTTGTACCACAGGAGAAAAGGGTGCCCATTTTCCTGTTGCTTCCTCGAAGCTAATGCCTCAGCCAATCAGAGTTGATTTGCCATTCTTGCCTTTTGTCCTGATCAGTCCAAGATGGAATCTTCACTGGCTTTCTTTTTCTCTCTTTTATAGCAATATTCATGTTCTACCATGCAATGTGTTAATTTCATTCCGTATGGCATTTCATTGTCTAGGGCAATACAGTAGCTATTTTGATTTCAGGGATCTCCCAACTCTAGTCCTCCACTTGCGGTGCTTACAGATCTATCTAACAGGACAGCTGCTTTGGCATAATTAAGTGGAAATCCCATACCCCACTTCTCCTTTTGGTCCCACTGTATGACAGTATAGTGCCTAATTTTGCTGCTCGTCGGATGCTGCCTGAATTGCTGTGCTCTTCCAGCACCACTGATCCAGAATCTGGTTTCCAGCATCTGCAGTCATTGTTTTTACCTAGTATAGTGCCTAAGATGAATTACAAAAATATATAGTGAGGCTCTAATTTAACTGTTTAAAATACAATGTTTATCCGCATAGCAGTTATATAATTGAACTTTTTTGTCATAGGGAAGCTGAATGTGAGCACTGAAACTGTACAACATGGAGTGGAGGGTTTGATGTACTTGCTAACTGAGAGCTCCAAAATGATGGTAAAATTAATTTATTTATATACCTGTTCCTGTGGGATTAGCTTTGATTCAATGTCCTGGACTAGTTATTGCTCAACAAAGGAATTGAAGAGAATTTTTCTGGAATCTTCAGCACCCCCCAAGTCTCCCTACCCTGTTGTTTCTTTCACCTGTTCCAGGTGATTACATGGCTATGGAGGGGTGGATGGTAGAGGGCAGAGGTGGCAGGAATTGGGGTAATGTTGAATTGTGATACTCTGGCCATCATGAAGCAGAGCATGATGGGCCAACTGGATAACTTCCTGCTGTCAACAGGAAGCAGTAGCAGTTTGTTTTAACCTTTTATATCTAAAGGATAAAGTTAATCCAGCAACAGTGTTTAATCCACAAATTAGGAATTAAACAAGAAAGTCAGGCACAATTTTATACCAACGGATTACAGTCTTGAAGATTAATTCATCAGCAAAGGGCGATGTCAGGAGTAAAATTGTTGTATGGTGGAATGGCAAACTTTAATGTAAAGGTCAAGTCACCACTGTCCTACTGGGCTGTACTCCCAGCACAAAGGACAGAACCCCCCCCCCCCCCCCCCCCCCCCCGGGTCCTCACCTTCCACCCCACCAACCTCCGCATAAATCGCATATTCTGCCAGTGGATCCCATCACCAGGGATATATTTTCCTCCCCACTCCTATCTGCTTTCCGCAAAGACCATTCCCTCCGCAACCACCTGGTCAGGTCCATGACCTCCAACAACCCACCTTCCCCTGCCACCGTAGGAATTGCAAAAGCTGTACACACTACACCCCCCTCACCTCCATCCAAGGCCCCAAAGGAGCCTTCCATATCCATCAAAGTTTCACCTACACTTCAACACAGGTCATTTATTGTATCTGTTGCGGTCTCCTCTACGTTGGGGAGACCGGACGTTTTCTCGCAGAGCACTTTAGAGAATGTCTCTGGGACACCTGCACCAACCAACCCCATTGCCCCATGGCCGAACATTTCAACTCCCCCTCCCACTCTGCTGAGTACATGCAGGTTCTGGGCTTCCTCCATTGCCACTCACTCACCACCTGACGCCTGGAGGAAGAACGCCTCATCTTCCGCCTTGGAACCCTTCAACCCCAGAGCATCCATGTGGACTTCACCAGTTTCCTCATTTCCCCTCTTTCCCCCACCCCATTTACAGCTCAGCATTGCCCTCACAATTTGTCCCAACTGTAAATCTTCCTTCCCACCTATCTGCTCCACCCTACTCTCTGACCTATCACCTTTACCCCCACCTCCATCCATCTATTGCACTCTCAGCTACCTTCTCCCCAACCCCACTTATTGTCTGTCCACCCCCATTTATCTGTCCACCCACGAGGTCCCAGCCTCGTTCCTGATGAAGGGCTCCAGTCTGAAATGTTGATTTTCCTGCTCCTCGGATGCTGCCTGACCTGCTGTGCTTTTCCAGCAACACGCTGTCAACTCTGATCTCCAGCATCTGCAGACCTCACTGTCTCCCTGTACTCTCATTCAAGAGAGATGACTGGTGGTAGTGTAGCCTGAACTGATGCAGGAATTGAAACCATGTTGTTGGCATTACCCTGCTTCACAAAATTAGCTGTCCAACTAACTGAGCTAACCAATCCTTAAACTCGAGTGTATATAGTGCTTCTAATCTAGAAAAGTATCTTAAGACATTATGCAGAGGTATAAGCAAACAAGTGGAAGTTAAATTGAGAGGCGTCAGGAACAACAGACTGAAAGCTCTGTCAGAAATGGTCTTTACAGGATTATAGTAAAGTTCACTGTATGGATTTCAGCTGCACGTTCTCAAGTGTTGCCCTGAGGAGGCAGATGGTCTGGCCTCCACAATTGGGGTGGTGGGAGGAGGTGATGAGCAGGCATCCTAGAGTTATTAAGTCTGATGTCTCTTCATATCCAACAGGGATTACTTCACAACAGTGGAATACCTAGCTTGACCTGTCCACCTTTACCAAATCTGTATTCCTTGTAAGGTACACAGATGTGTGGTTCCACCTTTACCAGACCAGTATTCACTGTGCGGTACACAGGCGTGTGGTTCCACCTTTACCGGACCAGTATTCCCTGTAAGGTACACAGGCATGTGGTTCCACCTTTACCAGACCAGTATTCCCTGTAAGGTACACAGGCGTGTGGTTCCACCTTTACCGGACCAGTTTTCCTTGTACGGTACACAGGCGTGTGGTTCCACCTTTACCAGACCAGTATTCCCTGTAAGGTACACAGACATGTGGTTCCACCTTTACCGGACCAGTATTCCCTGTAAGGTACACAGACGTGTGGTTCCACCTTTACCGGACCAGTATTCCCTGTAAGGTACACAGGCGTGTGGTTCCACCTTTACCGGACCAGTATTCCCTATAAGGTACATAGACGTGTGGTTCCACCTTCATCGGACCAGTATTCCCTGTAAGGTATACAGATGTGTGGTTCCACCTTTACCGGACCAGTATTCCCTGTAAGGTACACAGGCGTGTGGTTCCACCTTTACCGGACCAGTATTCCCTATAAGGTACATAGACGTGTGGTTCCACCTTCATCGGACCAGTATTCCCTGTAAGGTATACAGATGTGTGGTTCCACCTTTACCAGACAGTATTCCTTGTAAGGTACACAGATGTGTGGTTGCACAACAACCAGGAAGGTCACTTGTCAACTGTTTGTCGGTTGTTTCCTATGAGAGATTGTACATCTGCCGATGTGCAAAATATTTTGAACATTGGCCTAAATGGGAATTCAATCCTGATGATCTGGTTCCATGTCTGAACTGTCTTGTCCTTGCATACTAATGCCGACCAAGAATTAAGCCAGGGTCTTTTTTAAGTGATCACATCTAGGTGGGAGAAGGCAATTACAGGCAGTCCCTGCGTTGTGGCCATGTTTCTGTTCTGGAGTCCATTGGCAAGTCAGCACACAATGTAGGGCGATATAAAATAGCTGTTCATAAGTACAGGAATTGTTTGCTTGTCAAATCTTTAAAATTATACTCCTATATTGGATCGCATTAGTTAATCAGGAGTTCCCTATATCATTTTTGTGAATTTAAATGCAATGTGTAATCACAAATCTTAACTTTATGATTAGATTTCCGAGGTGGATTTCCAGGATTCTGTGCTTGTTTTGGGTTTTCATGAAGACCTAAATAAATTGCTACTTCAATTTTACCTGGATAATAGGAAAGAGATTCGGAGTATCTTGAATGAATTGGCTCCAGACCTCCCACATTACCACAACTTAGAATGGAGACTTGATGTTCAGGTAAAGACTTTACAATCCCCTCAACCCAGCAGTTTTACACAATATTATATGCATATCTGTAAATGTATCTCGTTTGCACTGAAATTTAATTGTAAACAAAAAATGCAATCAATCTTGTATCAAATGTTTTTTTAGATTTGGCAAAACCTCTATTCATACTTCAACAGAAGGGTTTAAAGCTATGAAAATGTGATCATTTAGAGAGTAGAAGACACTCCAGGAATCCTGTATTGAGTTATAACGATATTAATAAACAAAGATAGATGGCAACTTAATGTTCCAAACATAGATCTTGCTTCACAATTTGGCTTAGAGCACAGACAACACTCGTTCTCTCTCTGTAACATCACCTTGCTTGGTCTTCTGCTTACTACCAGGCAGCAGACTCTGATCCATAGAATCCTTCAGCCCAACAAGTCCACGCCGACCCTCTGAAGAGGAACCCATCCAGACCGATTCCCCTACCCTATTATCCTATATTTACCCCTAACTAATGTTACTTAACCTACTCATCCCTGAACACTATGGGCAATTTAGCATGGCCAATTCACCTAACCTGCACATCTTTGGATTGTGGGAGTAAACTGGAACAGCTGGAGGAAACCCACGCAGACACGGGGAGAATGTGCAAACTCCATACAGACAGTCGCCCAAGGCTGGAATCGAACCCGGGTCCCTGGTGCTCTGAGGCAGCAGTGCTAACCACTGAGCTACCGTGATCTTGCATGCTGTTCAGTTACTGAAAGCTGGCACTTGTTTATCTCTTACAAACCACAACACAGTATGATCAGTGGTGTTATTACACTATAACTGGTCTAATTTCCACATGATTTAAGGACTATGTAATCAATCTCAAATTGGCTTCAAAGGGTGATAGTCATTGACTGCTCTTATCTCCCACTGTCACCTGTTAGGTACCATTTGATGCCAATTACTCATGAGATCGTCCTCTTCATTATAGTCTATGTCGCATACCAGAGGGAAAGGCTTTAGGGTTTAGTGTTTTGCAAAAGAAGCAAATGCAAAGTGCGAAATGGAAGTGCCATGAAGTTTGGTGGAGGTACATTCTGTTGCGTAGCATTCAGGAGAGAACTGGATGATTGCTTAAATAGAAATAGTTTGGGTGGTAATGGGGAAAGGCAGGAGACTGGCGCTAAGCTAAAATACTCAAAGCCGATGGCCTGATACACGATTTAAAATCAACACAAAGTTAACAAGTAGGCACTACTTTAAAGGAGAAAGTGAGGACTGCAGATGCTAGAGATCAGAGCTGAAAATGTGTTGCTGGAAAAGCACAGCAGGTCAGGCAGCATCCAAGGAACAGGAGAATCGACGTTTCGGGCATGAGCCCTTCTTCAGGAAGGGCTTTAAAACATAGCGTGTATAAAACATTAATACATTGTCTAAAATAATAGTCAAAAAAGATTGTACAGTCACAAAGCTAATAACACACTGTTACAGAACACTGAATATAAAGAACATATTTGGCAAAATATTACTGCTTCTCTTTCTGAAACATTGCAAATTAAAAATAGCACAGCGTAGAACACTTAGCTTTTCTTTCCAGACAATATGTCTTTTTTACCTTTGCTCTGATAATGACAACACCAGGTACTTGTTAAGGGGATTAATGCATTCAACCTTGAAGGGCTATGAGTTCTTACTCTGTGACATGAAAATAAGTGTAGCAAGGGCACAAGCTTAATTAGTCTTGTAGTGCAGTTAAGCTATTAATGTTCGGCTGACTGAATATACTTTGAGACACAAAGCTAACACTGAAGGAGAAGCTGGGGTTAATCGGTGTTCTTTTTGCAGTTGCTTCACCTAATTTCACAACTGAGCAAACGTTTCTCTGCAAATTAATAAGTGTCATAGTTTGCTGCTGTGCCAAAGTTTTATGTTGTCAAGGATTTGAGATGGCTTCTCCATCCAAGTCATCTACAAAAATGGGGAATAGAAATTCGGGCACAGTTCCGAGGACTATTTAAATCCATGGCCCTGGTTAACCTCTCATGTTTTCTTTTGACTACTTGTGTTTCTAACTCCAGAATCTAGTGTAAAACTTAGACTGTAGTCCATTAGTTGCCTCTTATATTGAACCTTTGTGGTACGGTGGCTCAGTGGTTAGCACTGCTCAGCGCCAGGGTTCCAGGTTGATTCCAGCCTCTGACGATTGCGTGGAGTTTGCAAATTCTTCCTGTATCTGCCTGGGTTTTCTCTGGGTGCTCCAGTTTCCTCCCACAATCCAAAGATTTGCAAGTTAGGTGAATTGGCCAAGACAAATTGCCCATAGTGTTGAGGGATGAGTAGTTTAGGTGCATTATTCAGGGGTAAATGTGGAACAATAGGGTCTGAGTGGGTTACTCTTCAGAGGATCATTGTGGACTTGTTGGGCTGGAGGGCCTGTTACCACGCTGTAGAGATTCTGTATAATTTGCGAATGCTTTCCAGGCTTCAAAGTAACTTGCCACATCCAGTTCTGTTATCTACTTTATGTGCAATGACCACAAAAAAGGCAACAAAGTTTGTCAAGCTTGGTTTTGTTCTTCGAAAACCTGTCTGGTGGTTTCTTATTAGACATGTATTACAGTACAGAGAAACCTCGATTATCCGAAGGACACGGGAGGGGAGTATTTCATTCGGTTAATCAAATTTCGGATAATCGAATGCTGCGTAATCAAGGTTCCTCTATCCTATAAATGAACTAAACATTATGAAACTGTAAACACAAGCACTCATATTTCTGTTGGCTGGTTTAATGTAACTGTTGTGATGCCAAGCTGATACCAAACATTTTTGCTTTGTTTCTTCTGTCAGTTGGCCAGCCGTGCCTTAAGGCAACAGATCAAACCACTCCTAACTCTGAAATTACACCTGGAACAGAATGGACAGCGGAATGCCAATGTCCTTCAGACTGACCCTGCCACCTTGTTGCACCTAATTCGCAAGTTGGAGCAAGCGCTTGGGGAAATGAAGACAAACCACTGCCGAAGGATAGTCCGCAATATAAAATAAGGAAATGAGGAGAGACTGGCAATCATTGGCATTCCCTGTGTCAGATTGAGACAAATGAATTTTGGGCAATTCGGGGTGTCATGTGTTCTTGGACTAATGGAGGAACCGATTGCTGTTCTGTGTACAACATGATCTTGGTTATTGGAAGCAGTTTGAAGAATGAAAGTTGGTGATAGTCTTTGTTTGCTGTTACTGAGGTACTTTGACATTTGAAATCAGCAACCTTCATGACTACTATCAAATTGTAAGGTATTATTAGCTGGAGCTGTGAAGCCACACCGAAAAGTGCTTTATATTGATTATTGCCCATCAGTAAGATCTGAACTCCAGATGGTTACACAGAAATGCTTCATTTTTTGATTAAATTAATGTTGCCTTAAGTGAAAAAGGGGCCTATTTTGGGGATTATGGCAGCAGGTGGCATAGTTAGAAAACAGCAGAAGAATGAAATGCAGAAAAGACTGGAATAATTGATCCTACAAAGCAGCTAAAATTAACCAGGAGTGAGAAAAGTATATCGAAGGGTCGGGAGGGTAGACAAACTGTGACAAAAATACTTCCTACAGGGGTCTCCTTGTATCTCTTAGGGTTAGGCTGGAATCAGTGCCAAACCGAGAAGGAGGTTTCTCCTCCAGTTGGCAGCTGCCACGTTCCTGTGTACAATCAATTTGAGTTTTTGTTTGCCCCGTTCATTGTACAGCCTACAAAAAGGCACTGAATGGGCAACCTTACTGTTCACAAGGGCATTTATGAGAACAGGAGCTTGTGTTAGGCTGTTTGAGGCAGAGGCAGTGCAACGCTGTGTAACTGAGTGATTGTGTTGCCATCATTGACACTGATTACCTTGATGAGGGTGAGAAAGAGGTGAAAAAGATTATCACTAATGTACAGCTCTGAATATTGTAGCACAATCAATAATTCGTTAGACCATTCATCGAAAAGAACTTATTGAAGCACATTCTGAAGACACTGAAACAATACATTGTTTAACTTATCAGTTGTTTTTTTTTCTAATATACATGAGCCAGGTCATTGCTAATGATTGAGAGATCACAGTTACAAAAGACTTCACACTCACCGCCATGTCCAATTTCTCTGGTGCCAGCGTTAGATTTGCTAAGTTAAAAGTAGTGTACCAGTTCTGTTCCCAACAAAGCTAGCATTAAGATGCTTTGTATCAAATAACATCTTTGCCATGTCCTTGTGACATGTAAGTCAGAACATTACTCCTGGACATTTTATTTTCAGTATTACAATTTGGATACCTAACTTGGGTATTTTCCCACAACTTCCAATAAGAACATTGGGCTGAACAATGCACATTTTGTTTTTGTTACGCTCGCCCTAACATTTAGAACATTCATTTCCTGGTTTCTGAGGAAATTTCTTCTACCTTTTCCCTTTCCCAGTGCCAATTCCCAGTATCCCAGTAGTCTCTCTTGACGTAGGATCACCCAAGCGCTCTCAGCACTAATTTGTTCCATTATATGAGTAGGGAGCAAGCACATTATACAGCAGGTGCCATGTGGCTACATTATTCATGTTATTCTTTTCTGACAGTTGAAAATGTTGGCCACAATAAAGTAAATGTCTTATTCTCTGCTCCACATGTTTGGAGATTTAATGGATGAAGTGAACAGTTGAAATGTCCTAAAGAGGTAAAGGTATTCTTGCAGTGAGTCACGCATATTATTCAGATTGTTTGTTTGGTTAAAAGCAAACTGGAAGTGGACACTTTACTGTGAATGGCCTCTACCTTCATTTGAATGTTGACTACTGTTTGTGATTATAAATGATTTATTTCTTTTCATTATACCTAAAGGTCCATTGTACTTTGAGGCAGTTTTCAGCAGCTGTAAAGCTTGAACCAAGAAAATAAGGGAAACTTGGGTTCAAATGTACCTACATCTCTTTAATTTTCATGTTATTGGAACTGTTCAGTAGTCAACATGTTCCCAATAGTTGCCCAAAAAGGTATTCTAACCAACAAAGTCAAAAATAGTCACCAATAATTGTATGATTAACGGTCTTCATAACATTTGATATTTTGTAAAATTGATCAAATGTTCTCTATCACCTTTAATTTTTGTAAGGAATTCTGCAAGTGTTAATTTGTTTTCTCTTTCTCTGTTTCTGTTTGAATTATTTTTCATTACTTCCAGTTTGTTTAATTGGTGTAGTATTGTGAACATCATGTTGAGATTATTCAATTACTAAAGTCAAGTGCAAGAAAATTAATACAAAATTTAACTGGTCTCCTCCAGAATTGCAGAACAATTGTTTGTGCCAAAATGGTACACAGAAAGTAATCTTGTACTTCACTTTAATGCAATTTAGTTTAGACTTATTTCTCAATTCCTTGCTTGAGTGCCTATATTCTTGTAAAATTCACATAATAAATAAATAATCTGACTCCAGAGTTGTAGTTTTGATTTGTTTACTTTTAAAATGCTCTCCTGTCCATATATTCAGCAAATGAAATTGCATGATGCTAACCATGTACAAGATATAATGGTAGCTGCTGATTATTTAATACATTCAAGTCACCTTACACTCTGTGTACCTCAACTTCACAATGTATCAGTAATGTGGCATACTTTGGAATTCATTGCTGAATCAGATGCAGTTGAACTTCCTCTATCACTGGGTTCAGTGTATCTGCAATGTTTGTGGAGAAAATGTTTGGATTGTTGGAAAAATACTTCCAATGTATACCATTCATGTGAACTAACTCACCTTTATATCCTGACACTTGTTGAAGCTAAGGTAAAATACAAATCCATTCGAGCATTGGGTAAGAAAAGCCATTTTTGCAATACATTGTACAGTGACCAGGTTTTGTTTTCTATACCTAACTTCTTGAACTGCTGCATCCATGTTCTGTGGGTTGATCCATAATGCCCTGAAGGAGGGAGTTCCAGGATTTTGACCAGGGTGATAGTGAAGGAATGGAGATTGAGTTCCAAGTCAGGATGATGCTTGGCTTGGAGGGGAACTTGCAGGTGGTTGTGTTTCCATGTATCTGCTGCCCTTGTCCTTCTCAATAGATATGGTTGTGCGATTGGAAAGTGCTGTCTAAGGATCTTTGGTGATTGTCTGCTACTGAGTGTCAGTGGTGGAGAGAGAGAGGATGCTTGTGGATGTGTTGCCAGTCAAACAGGCTGTTTTTGTCCTGGATGGTAGGCAGAAGTGAGTACTGCAAATGCTGGAGATCAGAGTAGTGCTGGAAATGCATTGCGTGTCAGGCAGCATCCGAGGAACAGGAAAATCGATGTTTCGGGCAAAAGCCCTTCATCAGGAATTAACTCATTCTTGGGATGAAGAGCTTTTGCCCAAAACGTTGATTTTCCTGCTCCTCGGATGCTGCCTGATCTGTTGTCCTTTTCCAGCACCACTCTCAACTTGTCCTGGATGTTGTCAAGCTTCTTGAATGTTGTTGGCACTGCTCCTGGTATGCCCTCCTGCACTCTCCATTGAGTTGAAGTAGTTGATCTAGAGGCTTGATGGCAATGGTTGAGTGTGGAATATATTAGGACATGAGATTGCAGATTGTATTGGTGTACGATTCTGCTGTTGGTTTTGCTCTACAGTGCAGATCAGTTCAAAGACTGCCCCATTTAGCATGATAGGGCCAGACAGCGCGATGGAGGTATGGGACTTAATTTCCACAAGGACTGTGGGGTGATTTTTGTTCAACTTCACAATTACCTATGAGTTATTTTGTAGTTTGAAAGTAAAATAAATCCTTTGTATAGTTCCATTCATGCCCTCAGCATCCCAAATGCTCTACAATCAGTCACTTAAGTTTGAACTGTCGTAACCATAACATAGGAAGTAGCAAGCATCAGCTAAATCACATTATAATCTATTTCAAGGATAAATGATGGCCAGCACACCAAGAGAATT
>NW_025214496.1:32014-44873 GCF_004010195.1 Chiloscyllium plagiosum | reverse complement strand
GCATGAAGACTATTTGTAAAACATTGCTTTAACCTCAGCTGTGGCACTATGTCTTTTAGTAATGTAGTAAATATAGCATATTTCTTAATGAAAATATTTATAGGAAATCTAAAAAGGGATTCAGCAGTGATATACAGTAAGCGCTCCATCAATAATAAGTCACAACGGAATATGTACTCAATGCATTATGTGAAAGAAAAAGACTGAGATTGATATTGCAGTTTTAAAATAGATAATAGAGAGTGAAGAGATCTCAAAATTGAAATAGAGTCAGAGAGTCATAGAGACGTACAGCATGGAAACAGACCCTTCGGTCCAACCCGTCCATGCTGACCAGATATCCCACCCAATCTAGCCCCACCTGCCAGCACCCGGCCCATATCCTTCCAAACCCTTCCTATTCATATACCCATCCAAATGCCTTTTAAATGTTGCAATTGTACTAGCCTCCACCACTTCCTCTGGCAGCTCATTCCATACACGCACCACCCTCTGCCTGAAAACGTTGCTCCTGAGGTCTCTTTTATATCTTTCCCGTCTCACCCTAAATCTATGTCCTCTAGTTCTGCACTCCCCTACCCCAGGGAAAAGGCTACCTTATCCATGCCCCTCATAATTTTGTAAACCTCTATAATGTCACCCCTCAGCCTCCGACACTCCAGGAAAAACAGTCCCAGCCTGTTCAGCCTCTCCCTATAGCTCAAATCATCCAACCCTCAATTTCCCTCTGACTATTAGGGGGTTTGTAATATAATACAATCCCAATAAGGTGATCATCCCTTTCTTATTTCTCACCCGGTGTGCCTCATGTGGTGCTCCATGTTGGACAGGGGTTCCAGCAGCTTTAGACATGTCTTTGAACCTTGGTCTGTGCGTGTCCACTGAACACCTGTGCTTATCCCTCTCAGATGATTGCGTAGTTAGTAACACGAGGAAAACTCTCGAGTATTGTTGTAAAAGAGGAGGCATCTACCTTGTAGCTGAGGGGCTTCTGACTGACTCCTGTTATTGAAAAGTTAGTGGAGGTGCTGGGGTTGGTTTGCTGGTGGTTATGCTGTGAGCTGCCTCAGACATTCAGGGAGACCTGAGGATTTGGTGACCCAACTCGGGATGGAGCATGGGGACTGTAGTTACAACACCTGTGTCTGTAAGATGAACAACAAATGGAGCAGAGGCTGCACAGAGAGGAAGATCTGAAACCACGGAGTGAGTGTGTGTGGGGAAAGGGATCTGCTGTGTCCACTCTTGGTTTTTCAGGAACAGCTTCCCAAGTTACATTTAACTCAGGAGTAGAGTGTGAGGCGACACTGATTGAACAAGGAGCTGGTTACAGAGCGATGTCATTTCCTTAAAGACGACCTGCATCTTCACACCAGGGGGAGGACGGTGCTGCCAGTGGTTGTTAGGTTCACTGTTTCATTCTGCTACTATGGTCCCGAACTTTCCAGGCAGGAGTGGGTGGCAGCTCCATCATCTCCCAGTATCTCGATGTCAACATCACCATTTGGAGTCGGAGGATATATATGGTGGTTGAGAGCAATGGTTTCCCTGGCAACATCAGGAAGGTAGAGCAACACTTCCCGTGTCTGATCGGGTCAGAATGAACCCTCCAGTACACACTGCATCACTAAATCCTGTAGTCTTTCTCCGTTTCAGGAAGATACTGCCTGCCATTCTTCCTAAACAAAAGGACAGACTATATATTACCTTAAATACCATTTGCTAAACTTTGATCCATTGACTTCACCTGTCCATAGCTGAAAAATGTGTTGCTGGAAACGCGCAGCAGGTCAGGCAGCATCCAAAGATCAGGAGAATCGACGTTTCGAGCATCAGCCCTTCTTCATGGCCGAAACGTAGATTCTCCTGATCTTTGGATGCTGCCTGACCTGCTGCGCTTTTCCAGCAACACATTTTTCAGCTCTGATCTCCAGCATCTGCAGTCCTCACTTTCACCTATCCATATCAAATTACAGATTCTCCACCTTGCCTTGATAATTTAACTTCCTGTTTTTCTTAGTTTAATCGGCAAACTTAGTTACAGTACATTTGTTCCACACCTCCTGATCATTGATACAGATTGTAAAGAGCTGTGGACCCTGCACTGGTCACTGTGTGACTCCACTGGTAACGTTCTGTCAAACTGACTAAGGCTTATTCTTCCTGAATACCTGCTTCCTGTCTAATAACCAGTCCTCCCCCATTTATGTGTAACACATTCAAACGGCTGAATAAGAACGAAAAACAATCCAGCCCCTCAGGCCTGTTCTGCCATTGAATACAATCATGGCTGATGTCATCGTGGCCTCAGTATTACATTCCTGTCTGCTCTCCATTTTCCTTCAGTTACTCAATATCCCAGCACCTACTGCACTCTGGGCAGTGAATTACACAGATTCCCAACCCTTTGAGAGAAGTAGGTTCTCCTCACCCCTGTTTCATTTCTCCACCACCTCATCCTAAAACTATGGTTTTAGGATCGTTCGAGATTGTCCCACATGAGGAAATATCCACTTCACATCTCCATTGTCAACACCTTTAACATCGTCCAGACCTCTGACATCTCCTCTCATTTTTCTATACTCCAGGCAGTGTTGGCCTGAACTGCTCAATCTCTTTTCAGAGGACAAACTCCTCATCTCTGGAGTCAATCGAGTAAACCACTTCTGAACTGCTTCCATGGCAAATACATCCCTCCTACAGTGGGGAAACCAAGACTGCACACAGTACTCAGTTGCGATCTCACACCTCCCTCCCTTTATAATCCATTGTTTAAGAAATAAATGCCAAAGTTGCACTTGCCTTTCTCATTATCTGCTGTACCTACATTGGAGTATTCTGTAGTGTGGACGCGGACAGCCAGATCCCTCTGCACCTAATCATTCTGAAGTCTCTCTCCATTTGTATAATAATTTTCCTTTCTGCTACACTGATCCAAACAGATACACTCATACTTTTCGTTGTTCAGTTTCTTCTGTCAAATGTTGCCCCAACCTATCCATATACATTTTCTAATTTCTTGCATCTTCATAGCAATTTCTCACCTGAGTTAGTGTCACCTGTAATTTGATTACAACATGTTCTATACTCTCAACTACTTAAGACTATAATTGTAAATAGTTGGGGCCTGGGGACCAAGACATATGGTTTCCTAAAGTTGAATTTTGCCAAACGCAAATGACCCATATTTTTCCATCTCACTGCATTTTGTTGCTTCACTAATCCTGTACCAAGTTGATAAATTACCTTTAATCGTAAACGATCTTATTCTGCAGATTAATCATTTGTGCAGAGCTATTCAATGCCTTCTGGAAGTCCAAATATTTCATCTCTCGGATCCCCATGATCGAAATCATGTTGATTCTGATGGATTGTGGTTTGACTTTTCAAATTTCTTGTCATTAATTCCTGAATAATCGACTTTAACAATATTTCTTACATTTCAACAGTTTTCTCACTACTATATATTCAATCGCGAAGGTGATAATTCTAAATTCTTACCACTCTATGATCTCTTTGTTCGCTCTAATCCTGTATAATTGGCACATGGCGTGAAATGACCTGCTCTGATTGCTTTGTAAGAGGTCTGAGTTGCTGAATTGACTCATTCTCTTCCTTGTGCACAAAATCCATGGAATGATGTCTTTCTGGTGTTCCACATCACCATCTCGATGGTCTGCCTGACTTCCTCCTGTTGATGCGTAAGAGCCGTGAGGGCTTATGCAATCTTCCTGTTGCTGTGTAACAGTTTGAGGGGCTGAAAAAGCCTTCTCATATTCCTCCATCACAGGATGGAGATACTGAACGGACTCTCCTGCATCCCTGATATAGGACTGAGGGAATGATTGGCCTTCTTCTGTTCCCATACACCAGACACGTGAGGTAAACTTCTTCCTCATTTCCCATAAGAAATCTCATAGTTTGCATCCTTCTCCAATTCCCGTGCAACAGGCTCGATGGGACTGAATGTTCTCCTGGGATCAGTGCACAAATCTCCAGTCCGTGTATGACCTCTTCCAGTTCCTATATTACAGACTTGAGGAGGTTGAATAGACTGATTCTATTGCTGCATAACAGGGTACTGGTGCTGCATGGCCTACTCTGGGCCCAGTGTTATCGACTCGAGGAGCTGACTGGCCTCCTCCCGTAACTGTATATCAGGCTCCAGGGGCTGAATAGCCTCTTCCTGTTCTGGTGCAACAGGGTCAATGTCCTTCGAGACACTACCTCCTAATAAATGGCCGAAGGCACTGACCGAGAGTGCCCGTACTCTGAATCACTCTCGTCTCCATATCTGACTTACAAAGACGAACCATTAATATAGTCTTTTTCTGTATAAAGTCCTGAAGCTGAAAGTAACAAAAGTGGTCCCTCCAAGATACCTCATATCCCTGGCTCAGCTGCTCAAAATTCATCATGACTTCCCCGTCAAAAAATTCTCCCAAACAGGGATCTCATCTGGACACCCAGAGCCTAAAGCCAGAATCCATAAATCCCGGCTGGAATCCTACCAATCCTACAATGGGAGTGAAAGCCGAAGTTTTTGTTTTGTAAAGTGCCCTGAACTTGTCACATCATGCTCCATGCTTTCACTGTTAAGGGCAATGGGTTTCTGCAATTCTCCATAACAGTCCTCATCATGTCCATGAACAACAGATTACTGAGTGGACATTTTGCGTGGAAGACCTCTACATGGGTCCTGACAAGCCCAATTAGCCATATCGGATAGCAAGAAACTTATTTGGAATTTCTTAAACTATGGAAAATCGAACCGCCCCAATACACTGTGGAAGCTGCAATTTACCCAGCTTAATAGGAGGCCATCTGTGACGCCAGAGGAAAGTTCAAAGCCAACTGTTAAGCCTCCGTAGCGCCTGCCTGGGCAGCGTCAAAGGAAGCATTGTCATGGGGTATCATAAACAAGGAAGGACATTCATTTTAACCAGAGATAACTCAAACAGGATATTGAAAGATTCTGTCTTATCTTCTGCAGCAACTGCACGACGTTAGCTTTATATAATTGATCGAAGGCTTGGAAGAAAAAAAAAACCTAAACCTCCTTGTGACCACCTGGAAGGGAATCCGATTCCACCCCAAAGTCGCGTACTCTAATAAGACCCCCAACAGGGATGGCCTCTGATTTCATAAAATTAATTTTATACCCTGAGAAAGATCCAAATAAATTAATCATTCGTATTAAACAGGACACAGTTATCATTGGGTTAGTTAGAAAGAGAGGAACGCCATCTGCTTAAAGGGTGATCTTATGCCTTCCTGATCCTACCACCATGGCAGTGATATTGGTGTCCCTCCGGATGGCTTCTGCCAACGGCACAATCATTAATGTAAATGGTAACGGTGAAAGGGGGAAACTTCATTGGCTACCACTGCCAATACTAAAATTGTCAGACCTTATACCATTAGTGAAATCCGCTGCTTTCGCGTCACTATATAACATTGCCGCCCACCTGGCGAAGACCCCTCCAAGACCAAACCATTCAAGGACATAAAAGGTGCACATCCACTCTATCCAGTCAAGTGCTTTCTCTACATCTAGGAAGACTATTGAGCCTGGAATCGAACCTTGCTGGCACACTGGACCCATATTTAGCACTCTTCTAATATTATCAGAGGACTTGCGGCCCCTAATAAAAATGGTCCTCTTTCACAATGGGCCTTCAAAGCCAGCATTTTCGACAAAATTTTAAAGACCACGTTTAATAATGACATAGGCATATACAAAGTGCAATCCTCTGGGACTTTCCCTCTCTTGAGAATAAGATAAATATTTCCTTATCTCAGAGAGGATGGGAGGCAGCCCTGACTGTACGAATAATTGTACATATTCAACATTGGCCCAGCCAGCATGTCTATGAACTCCTTCTAAATTTCACTCCGAAAATCCATCTGGACCGGGGGTGTTACCACCATGGAGCTGCCTCTATCTCTCGGATTGTCAGAAGGGCATTCGAAAGAGACGCCCGGTCTGAACTTACAGCTGGGAGGTCCAAGGTCTTAATAATGGACTCCACCGTCGCCAATCAGTCCTCCAAGCCCGCTGACTGGAACAACCCAGAGTAGAACTTCCTGAATGCTGCATTAATCTTTTTGGGATCGCGGGTGATAATAGCAGTAATCTTCTTTCTGGCCACGTACGCCTAATATCTACCTGGTTATCACCATGCTCGAATAAATTCTGTTTCGCAAAGGAAATCTCTCTCTTTGCTATCTGTGCGAGTGCAGCTCTCAGAACAGTCCAGAGGGCTGTAATCTGCTGCAATTAAGTTACAGACGGTCTGACAAAATAT
The DNA here is from genome assembly GCF_004010195.1 of Chiloscyllium plagiosum. Taxonomy (NCBI): domain Eukaryota; kingdom Metazoa; phylum Chordata; class Chondrichthyes; order Orectolobiformes; family Hemiscylliidae; genus Chiloscyllium; species Chiloscyllium plagiosum. The sequence continues at coordinate 38,565 of NW_025214496.1, read as the reverse complement.
GGTGTCTCAGCTCTCTTCAACTGAGCCTCAAGCATACGCTGCTTCTCCCCATTCTGCCGCTTCTGAGTCACCGAGTAAAAAATAATCAAATCCGTTGAGTAGGCCTTGGCAATCTCCCAGAGCACCGTCGGATTACTGGCCGTACACAAGTTAATGTTCCAAAAAAATTTAAATCCCCCCGAAAAATACTAAATGAATTTGCTATCCTTAAGGAGGAAAGGATCCACGTGCCAGTGCCGTGAGTCTGTCCCATCACCAACATCCTTGACCTCCATGTGCACTGCCACATGATCAGAAATGGCTATGTTCACAATTCTACAGGACAGCACCGAATTTAAAAAGACCAATGTGGCATACAACATGTCAATCCTAGTATAGAGTTTATGTGGGTTAGAAAAAAAGGTGAAGTCCCTTCTTCAGGGTGAAGACATCTCACACATCCAGCAACCCAGCTACCTGTTCAGGTCCACCAGCTGCCTGGGTGGCGGGGAAATACCCGCGAAACCCCTCGACATCCTATCCACCTCGGAGTCGAAAAGTCAGTTAAAGTCTCCCCTTAATTGTATGACTTGCTTCAAGGATCACCAACTCGGAGAGCTGATATATTTGAAATTTGTGGGGGCGTGCTGGGGCAATATTAATCAAGGTCCCATATTCCTCTCCATGTATTCATGATTTAAGGATCAGAGACCACTCACATTCATTCTTAATTTGGTCAAACAACTGAAGTGGAAGATTCTTATGAATGAGTATAGCTACTCCTCTACTTGTTGAATTAAAGGATGGAAAAACACCCGGCTGAACCTTCCCTGCTGTAACTTTCAATGCTCCTTTTCAGTCAGATGTGTTTCTTGCAGCAAGGCTACATCAACTATTTCATTTTTAGGGCTTGAACGTATATATTTTTTCTCTTAATCAGTGAATGGCTCTCTTTAACATTCCTGGTGCACCATTTAAACGAGCGGTTAGCCATAACCATCCGAAACAGCCCATGACCCATTGGGAGAAGAACCCCATTTATAGCACGCCGAGAGAAAGCTGTACACAGTTCGTATAAACTTGAAAATATAACGACACAAGCAACCAAATCAAAACTTCTAACAACTACTTCGACCATGAACGAACATGGAAACAAATAAGCAGAGACTTTCCCTCTTGCTCACAGGGGACGCTCATACTACAACTAATACCCCATGGCTCCTCCTAGCTGAAACCGCTCCTCCTAGCTGAAACAAAGCTAGAAAACGCGTCTCACAACAAGAAAATTAAAAGTGGACATTCAACCCCGTCCCATCCACACCTTCACCCGAGACGGTCCTGGTGAAACAAAATGTAACCACCCTCACCTCCCCAACCCCCTTTCCCATTCCGTACTCAGAGAGAGAAACGAGAAGCAAATTATAGAAAAAACAAAGAATAATGGGAGGGGAGGAAGAAAGGAGGAGAGAGTAAAAGGAAAAATGGGACCTCCACATACTAAAAAAAAAACCTAAAACGAGGTAAACCAGGAAACCCCAGAGAAAACAAAGGGAACACATTTGTCCATATTATTTGAACCAGCCAGTCTGTTTTAATGTGTACACGAAGTCCTTTGCGTTTTGTAATGAGTCAAAATTAAACACAGACCCTCCATGGCTGAAACTTAATATTGCTGGATATCTTACCAAATACAGAATATTCACGTCCCTCAGTCTCCTTTTGCCTTATCAAAGGCTTGCCTCTTGTGGATCACAGCCGTAGAAAAGTCTTGGAAAAAACATAATTGCGATCCTTTGTAGATCAGAACCTATGGATCCTTCCGCAGAGCTCAAGAAGCTTCCAGCACCTGTTTTTTTCTCGATTGTGCTAGAGTTGCACAAGGACCAGGCAGGGGCGCTGGTCCGATCAGGGCCTGTATACACTGCAACCCGGTGGGTCCGCTCGACCGGCACCCAGTCTGCCCTGACATGGAGCTTCAAAATTTGTGTGAGCCATTGTTCCAAGAAGCTGACGGGATGGCCTTCTTTTTCTCATTCCAAGCCTGACCAAACTGATGTTCTTCTGATGGCTCCGATTTTCGAGGTCCTCGACCTAGTCTACTAAGGCCTATATCTAAAATTCCAGGGCTTGGACCTGACCCGCTGCGGATCCTGCCATGGTTTCCGAAGTCGCGGTCCGCTCTTCCACCTCCACGACGTATGGCCCGTGACGCTGGATCTCCTGTTATTGCTTTTGCAGCTTGGCTGAGATCAGTTCCAGCATGTTGCAGGTCTCCTCCGTTGCTGAATCAATCTTCTCTCTCAGGCTCCTGCACTCCGAAACCAGGCTCTGCTCCACATATAAGATCCCTGGGGTGCTTGCGAAGGCCGACATCACAGCTGCGGGCATATCCATTGCTGCAGTGCCCTCCTGGTTGTGATCGTCAAGGTCATTTTCCCTTAGACATTTTCCTTTCTCACTTAAAATGGCAGAGAGCAATACTGAGGATCAAAAGCGAACGATATTTACCACAATAGAGAAGAAATAGAGGATGAACGCACCACTGTGCCTGGGTTCTGGTGCAGAGCTCAGCAGGGCAGTCCTACCGGATCGCTGCCATCTTGGATCTCACCCAAATAATCACTGTTAACAGACTGTGGTTTGAAGATGTTTCTTGTAGATGAAGACAATTGAAAACCATTGGATGTAATATCGTTGGATATTCAGGTGGATGTTTAAGGGTTCAGGACGTGAATAGTAAATAAAATTTAACCGACGCTGTTCAGGAGGGACATTTGGAAATGGAAAGGTAAAAGTAAAGTTGGTCTTCATTTAAAGGAAATTGGAATATCGATGTAAAAGCGTTCTGCACAGGCTGCATGCAGTGCGGACGAGATTATACCTGTGTTCTGTACTGTTTCAAAGAATGAGAGGTGATCTCAGGGGATCTTAGAAAATTCACGCACAGCAGATTGACTAATACAGGGGCATGGAGAAGTGCAGCAGATAAGGTTAGGGGGAATCCCAAGATATTCTACAAAAACATCGATAACCAGAATAACCAGGGAATAATGTCAAAACCAAGGGGGTTATCTGTGTGTGAAGCTGGTGAACATTGATCGATTGTGACACAAGAGCTTCACATCTCCTTTACTTGGGAGAAGGAGGAGGCATGTACAGAATTCAAGAAGATGAATTGTGAAGCTCTCGAACAGATTGATATAATATGCAAATTGGGATTGATGGTTTTGGATGATGTAAAGTCCAGATGAGTTGTATCTCAGGATGCTGTTGGAGACAAGAGAGGAAATGATCTGACCTAAATGTTTAAGTCGAATCTGACAGCGAAGGAGTTGCCAGAGGACTAGAGAACAGCGATGTGTTGCCAAGTTACTGGAAAGGTAGTGGAGATAGATCAGTGTCTGGTGGTGTACCACAGCGAGCAGTGCAGCGTATCTTATTATTTGTGATATTCATAAATGATGTCGATGTGAATATGGAGGGGAGAGTGGGGAGTGGGAGTCGAGTGTTATAAGTAATTTTGTGTTTGAAACAAAGCTTGGCCAGGTGGTTGGCAGTGAGGAGGAATGTCTTATTTTACAGGAAGATACAAATGGAATGGTCAGATGGGCAGATCAATGGCAGATGGAATGAAAACCTGATAAATATGAGGTGATGCAGTGTGGAAGAAGGAACCACATAGGGGAGTACTCAAGGAATGGCAGCACCCTAGGAAGCTCAGAGGGTGTTTCGCTAGATATCCCTAACTGTGAATGGACAGTGTAATAGCTAGTTAAGAAAGCACACGGGACTGTAGGCACAGAGTTTACTCATCGAGGCGAAATAATATGAGCTAAACATGCCATTGATTAGGCCATAGATACAATACTGTGTACTGTTGTGGGAGCCATATTTTTTTTCTGAATTCCTGTTTGTTTGCCTGTATTTTAACTGTAGCGTTTTAAGAAATTGTGTTTTTCTTATCGTCTTGTAGTTTGACCAGGCACATTGCATCTGGAAAAGACACTTTACATTCACTTTAAAATAAGAAAACACGAGAGTCTGGTGTTTTCAAATATTTTTGAGGGGGTCAGGTGTGGTCCAAAACACGTGACTCCTCCCTTCTTGTGTAATTGTATGGAGGCACTAAATGGGCTCTCTCTACACTTCACCAATCATTTCATAGAGCAGAATGACTTCCTCATATTCCTGTGAAACTAGCGTGAGGAGCTGAATGAGCTCCTCCTTTTAACTGTCGAAATGTGTAGTATACAGCAGTATTGTTACCTGAATGTTACTGACACTTCAACAGCACAAGCCTGAATGTTGTCCAGTTCTTGCTGCACATGGACACAGACTGGTTCAGGAGCTGAAGGGGTCTTTTTCTCTGAATATTGCATGATCTTCAGTAAACACCCCCACTTGTAATCTTATGGTGTGGGCAAGACATTTGTGAAACAGCTGAAGAGGTTTGTGTTGAGGAAGGTTCTTTGAGGATCTTTTGCAGACATGTCCAGGATTGCATGGGGTTTTGTACACAAACCGCAATCATTGTGCTTTATGCTTTAAATCACTCGAGCCAGGGAAGTTTAAAACTCATTCCCATTAAGTGAAATCCTGCTCAGGCTCATTGAGACCGTCCTTAGTTAAATGCTGCCTTGATGTCAGGGCCGGACACTCTTTCCTGAGCCCTTGTGTTTACATCTTTTGGTCATATCAACAGGTGTGGGGGCAGGGAGTGTTTTTTGATCAGTAAGAGCATTGTAGGCTGTGAAGAATTGGACATGAAAGCGGATATTGGAACTTATGATCTTACTGTGGGGCAAGGTAGGCTTGCGGGGGAGGCGTGTGGGGGGTGGGGTGGGGTGGGGTGGGGGTGGTCGGCGAGTGCGGATGGTGTGGATGAATGACATACTCCTGTTTGTGATGTTCTCACATTCTGTTATTGGAAAGTAGACGCTGTGATTCTCCTGGAAGCTCTGTTATTGAATATTACCCCATTAGCTGGACCATCTCTGGGTGAAGCATGGGGGCTGTATTCACAGTGAAACATCTTTACAATAGGAATGAGACCAGAATTGCACACAATATTCCAAAAGTGGCTTAGCCAATGTCCTTCGCGGCCACAACATGACCTCTGAACTCTTGTACTCAGTGGTCTGAACAATAAAGGAAAGCATACCAAACACCTTCACTACCCTATCGACCTGCGACTCTACTTTCAAGGAATTACGAAACTGTACTCCAAGCTCTCTTTGTTCAGCAACATTTTCCGGGACATTACCATTGAGTGCATGCATCCTGCTCTGATTTGCTTTCCAAACTGCAGCACCTCGCATTTTTCTAAATATATCTCCATCTGCCACTCCTCAATCCACTGACCCATCTGATCAAGGTACCATTTTACTCTGAGGTAACCTTCTTCATTGTCCACTACATTTCCAATTTTGGTGTCACCTGCAAATTTACTAACGATATATCATATGTTCACATCCAAATCATTTATATACATGACAAGGAACAGTGGGCAGTCCTTTGAGTACAGGATTTGGGACGGTATGATCAGGTTGCACAGGGCATTCGTGAGGCATGTCCTAGAGGAATGTGTGCAGTTCTGATCGCACTGTTATATAAAGGATATTATCAAGTTCGGGAGAGTTCAGAAGAGATTTATCAGGATGTTGCTGGGAATGGAGTGTCTGCGTTATAAGGACAGGCTCGATAGGCTCGGACATAATCTACTGGAGCGTAGCAGGTTGAGAGGTAACCTGAAAGAGGTTTATAATATCATGAGGGGTATCGATAATGTTGAATGGTAGGCGTCTTTTACCTCGAGTGGGGGATTGTTTTAAGAAAAGAGGAGCACGTTTCTAAAAAGACATAGCGTCATAGAACAGTATAGCATGGAAACAGGCCCTTTGGTCCAACGCGACCATGCAGACGAGATAGCCAAAATTAATCTCCTCCCACTTGCCAGCATTTGGCCCATTTCTATCTGAACACTTCGCATTCATCTGCCCATCCAGATGCCTTTTAAATGTTGTAATTGTGCCAGTCTCCACGCCTTCCTCTGGCAGCTCATTACACACAACCACCCTCTACATCAAGATGTTGCCCATTGGATCCATTTTATGTCGTTCCCATCTCACCTTAAACCTTTGCCGTCTAGTTTGCCTAGGGAAAGGTCCTTGGCTATTCACTCTAACCATTGCACCCATGATTTTAATAACCTCTAACGTCAATCCTCATCCTTTGATGCTCCAGGGAAACAGCCTCAGCCTATTCAGCCTCTCCCTGTAGCTCAAACACTCCAATCCTGGCAACATTGTTGTAAACCCTTTTTGAAACCTTTCAAGTTTCACAACATCCTTTCTATAGCAGGTAGATTAGAATTGCATACAGTATTCTAAAAGTGGTCTAACCAATGTCCTGTACAGACATAACCCAGTCTCCTAACTCATATACTGAAAATGTGTTGCTGGAAAAGTGCAGCAGGTCAGGCAGCATCCAGGGAACAGGAGAATCGACGTTTCGGGCATAAGCCCTTCTTCAGGATTCCTGAAGAAGGGCTTATGCCCGAAACATCGATTCTC
>NW_025214496.1:17315-29069 GCF_004010195.1 Chiloscyllium plagiosum | reverse complement strand
ACGGCAGTAGGGGTGGCGGAAGTCACTGAGCATGTGGCATCAGCGATGATGTGAAGGACGGAAGTGATGTCACGTGTGATGCATGAGGAATTGTGAGGGGTGGAATTGGTTGTGTGAGTGGCCATGATGGGGGTGGAAGTGATATCATCAATCAGCGTGGGGGTGGCAGCTGCTTCAGCCGCATAGTTAATGGCGGAATAGATTCTGAGGCCAGGAGAATCTTCTGGAATGATTGAGGAGCGCTGGTTATGGAGGTGGATGGATAAAAGTTTGTTGTACTTACAGTTTTCGATGCTTGAGATGGAATTGAAATACTGTGTGTTGAGAGTATGAATTCTGCTGAGGATGAAGTACAGAGTGGGTCCTTTGCAATTCTGAGAGAATGTGGCCCTCAGCTGAGGCAGAGCTGACTGTAGAGAGGTTAGGTGGGGGCGCATTGCTGCAAGCGTGGAGCGGAAGATCTTGAAGGAGAACTGTTGCTGGTGCTTTTGAATCTGTAGTCTGTACTGTTTGTCCTGTTCGGGTCTGAACTCTGCTGGTTTAAAGGTGGTCCGGAATCCGTGTGGGATGAGTTGGTTACGGAGGCAGGCACTGAGCCACCCTCACCCTCCTCTAGCTTATCTCTCCACGCTTCAGGCTCACTGCCTTTTTTCCTGATGAAGGGCTTTTGCCCAAAACGTCGATTTCGAAGCTCCTTGGATGCTGCCTGAACTGCTGTGCTCTTCCAGCACCACTAATCCATATACACAATGCACTGACCAATAACATACCAAATACTTTCTTCACTAATCTATCGACCTGCAAATCCACTTTCAAGGAACTATAAACCTATACTCTGTGGTCACTTTGTTCAGCACCACTCCCCATGACTTTACCATTAAGTGTATAAGTCCTTCCCTGGTTTGCCTTTCCCATATGCAGCATCTCACATTTATCTAAATTAAACTCTGTCAGCCATTCCTCGGTCCATTGGCCCATCTGATCAAGATCCCGTCGTAATCTGAGGTAACCTTATTTGTTGGCCATTATAACTCCAATTTTGGTGTCATCTGCAAACTTACGAACTATATCTCCGATGTTCATATCCAAACCATTTCTATACATGATGAAAAGTAGCAGAACCAGCACCGATCTTTGTGGCACTCCACTGGTCACAGGCCCCCAGTCTGAAAAACAACCATCCACCACAACCTTCTGTCCGCTACTTTTAAGCCAATTCTGTATCCAACTGGCTAATTCTCCCTGTACTCCATGAGACCTAACCTTGCTAACCAATCTCCCATGTGGAACCTTGTCGAATGCCTAACTGAAGTCTATTTCGATCACATCCGGCGTTCAGCCCTCATCAATCCTCTCCGTTACTTCTCAACAAAAAATAATCAAGTTAGTGAGACATGATTTTCCAGGCACAACCCAATTTGCCTATCGTGATAAAGCGCTTTTGCCCAACACGTCTATTTTCCTGCTCATCAGATGCTGCCTGACCTGCTGTGCTTTTCCAGCACCACTCTAATCCAGACTCTCATCTCCAGCATTTACAGTCCTCACATTTGCCTATCCCTAATGTATCATTCCAAATACATGTAAATCCTGTACCTCTTGATTCCCTCCAACAACGTGCCTACCACTGATATCAGGTTCACCAATCTATAGTTCCCTAGCTCTTCCTTTCCATTTTGTTTAATAGCACAACTTTAGTCAAACTTGTGAATTCCAGCAGTTCACCTGTGGCTATTCATGATAAAAACATCTCAGCAAGGGGCCCTGCAATCAATTCCTTAGCTTCCTATAAAATTATTGGGTCCACCTGATCAGGACCCATGAGGTTGTTTTTTTACACAGCATGTGGTTCGTGTCGGGAGTGAACTTTCTGAGGAAGTGATGAATTGTGGGTAAAGTTACAGCATTTAAAATGCACTTGATTAAGTACAAGAATAAGCGAATGTTTGGACAAATCTGGACCAAGAGCAGGTAGATGGGACTGGTTTAGTTTGTAATTATTGTCAGCATGGACTGTATGGGCCGACAGGTCTGTTTGCAAATATACCCTGTTTAACTCGATGAGTCTATGCGTGTTTACATGTCCAAGTATGTATCTGCATGTTTCTGTTTGTGTTTGTCTATTCCCGTGTGTCTACATATGTCGCTGTGTACGATCGTGTGCATGTCTATCTCTCTGTGCTTGTTACATGTGTTCCTGCATTAGTGTGTGGATCTCTGTCTCTGCATCTCTGTGGAATTGGAACTCTTGTTGTTTTTGGTGTGAATCACTGAAACGGGGTGAAAACCGCTCCCACTTCCTCTCCCTTTCCCTCTTTTCTTTAAAGTGATCCAATCCCACACTCTGCTGGTCTGGTTTAGGTCTTTTCAATTCTTTCTCACATGTCAGGTTACTTGTAAGAGTAAGACATTAAACATTGCAAGTTACAGGAAGTGCATTAAAATTAATCTCATCGCCTTGCAATGTGGCTCACTCGGATTTGCTTGGATATAATTGCAATGGAAATATGCTTTAATGAGTACACTGTCTGTTAAAAATACTACCCAGTGACAAACCGTTTCCACATTAGAGAAGGACAGCAGACATTTGTGCACGTGAAACTGTTCCACTCTGAGGGCTTCAGTCCAATGACATTCCTGTCCACACCAGCTACTGTGTGTGTGTGTGTGTGTGTTTGGTGCAATCAAAACTTAGATTGGATTGTGCTGTGAACTACTGCCCTCTCTCTCTCCCTCCCAAACTGAATCCCTGATGGTTTACACACTTTACCACCACGATTACAATGGCGTGGGAGGTGGGGTTGAGGTTTGTAGTACAACAGAGATTAACAACAACAGAAAGCCCAGCAGCTCTGGAAGCATCTTTGGACAGAAATGAAAGTTGACTTTTTGGATCGAGTGACCCTTAATTAGAACTCGTGTCGGGGGCCATTACATCACTTTAAACACCACAGAGACTGCCAGACTCGCCACACACAGATACACAGACGAATACAAACACATAGAGGCACTCGCTATTCATTGACACTAACACAGACATGGAGAGTGTCAGTATTTATCTCGCTCCATGGTAACCTTGTCAATATTTCAGTCGTTCTGTCTGGTGTGTGTCAGTATTTCTGTGTGGAGTTTGATTGTAGTACAATTTCAATCTTTGCAGATATCAAACCTGGAAGAATTGTAAAGTTTGTTGAGGACAGCATGGAAGTCCAACAGGAAAGTTATGTTTTGGTGTAGTGTTCAGGTGTATGGCAGATGCCGATGAAAGCAGAACAGTGTGAGGTGATTCTCTTTGTTAGGAAGGACATTGAAAGGTAGAATTAAACGGGCTTTACTGTTATAAAGGAGGTGCAAGAGCAGAGGGTGCTGGATGTATGAGCACAGATTATCAAAGAAGTCTGGACAAGTGGGGGGAGCGGTAAATCTCACAAATTAATGTCAGTATCTGAGCTGTTTACAGGAGGAAGGATATTCCGTGCTCGCTTCCTGGGAGGTGGTGGAGATGGTGTGTTGTGAGTCCAACCTCATGCCTACCAAAACCGTGGGGATTCTATTTGTACCAGCTCAACACAAAAGGGAGATGGCATCAGGGCCACGGCTTCTCAGTTGTGCCGGGGGGAAATGGAACTGCCAGTGGGTTTAAAGTGAGAATTTCCCTTCACTGAACATTGTTCCTTACTCGGTCGGTGGGACGTGGATGTTTCAGAATCTCCACATGAGCCGTCCCGGTCCTCGCCGGCTCATACCATGAACCTCCCCACATGGCAGGAGGAAGGGGGGAGGGAATGGATATCGGGCACTCCATCACACGGCTTGGCCCTTTGTGCCCTATTCCAGGCTGTTGCTCCTGCAATGGGAGAAGGGGAGGGAGGGAGGGTAGGAGTGGGTGGCGCTGTTGTTAGTGCTGGTGTAGGTGGGGGTAGATATGGTGAGGTGTCGGGAGGGAGTCAGTCCACAGTATTGTATCCATGCAGTGTTATTAGTGTCAGGGAGGAAAGTGGGGGGAGAGAGAGGGGGTGTGAGAGAGAGAGAGGCGGGGGAAGGTGCTGCATGCAGCAGTGAGAGTGGTGATGCATGAGCCTTGTTCTGGGTCGCTGCTGCAACAGATATACAGTGAGTGCGAGGGAGCAGGGAGAATTGAGTGACCCTCACCCTGACAGAGCGGGGAAGGTTATTGATGCTTGTCCTGTATTGCTGGACATTTCTTCAGACCGCAGATACTGCACTGAGCTGGGTGGAGAGCTCAAACCATACTCGGTGGGTCTGGTGGTGTGGCCCCCTTCTGGGAAGAGTAAGGCCCACCTCTGTACTATCGCATCCATTAGGATCTCCGTTCCCCTGTCTACAAACCGTCGTGTAATTTCCCATTATCTGCAATACTCGGGGTAAACTGTGCAGGGCAGCTCCAAACTGAGAAAGCTCAACCGTGTGCCCATTGGCCTTTTAAAGATGGCACCAGTGCCAGGGATCACGGAATATCCAGGGGTATCTGGGCGATGGTGAATACCTCCAGACATGATGGGTGGGAGAATCGGTCTGGCATTGAATGACAGGGACACCATGGGATGGGGGTTAATGAGAAAAGTTTGATGTGATAGCACCAGGAAACTAGCTCGCTTTGTGCAGTTGATCCCTCTGTCACACTCAATGAAAATGGCTAGGAGACAAATTATTGGTAGATTCAATCCAATGAGTCGAATACACTGCTGACCCCACTAACAGTTACAAAGCTGCATTTGCTTATCCAATACTCTCTATCACAGAGAACGAGCGAAACATTAACTACGCTTGGGAAGTAAGGCAGGTCAGGTGACTGAGGTATCAGTTGGGAAGCACTTTTGGACAAATAATCGTAATTCCATTAGTTTTAAAATAGAGGTGGAAAAGAATGAACTGGGTCTAAAAGATAATGTTCAAAATTGGAGGAAGGCCAATTTTGATGATATTAGCAAGAACTTCCAAACTGGATTTGGACAGATATTTGCAAATATGGGGCAAATTGTTGGCGAGGATTATGCGGCACAAGGTTTGCATGTATTTTGAATGGCAAGGACTGATAAGGGATAGGCAACATGGCTTGAAGCATGGGGAATCGTGTCTCACTAAATTGACGGAGATTTCTTTTGAAGAAGTGCCTAAGTAAATTCATTGAGGCCGAGAGGTGCACCTTGTCGATATGGACTTCAGTCAGACATTTGACATTTTCCACATGGCAGACTGGTTAACAAGTTTAGTTCACATGGAATACATGGAGAACTAGCCACGTGGATACAAAATTGGCTCGAAGGTAGGAGACAGAGGGTGGTGGTGAAGGGTAGCTTTTCCAACAGGAGGTCTGTTACCAATGGTGTTCTACAAAGATCCGTACTTTTCTCGAATTATGTAAATCATTTGGATGCGAACATAGCAGCTATATTTGGTAAGATTGCAGATGACACCAAAACTGATGGTTGAGTGGACAGCAAATAAGGTTTACCTCAGAGTGAAATGGGATCCTGATCAGATGGGCTCATGGGCTGAGGCGTGGCAAATGGTGTTTAATTTAGATAAATGTGAGATGCTGCATTTTAGAAATGCAAATCAGGAAAGGACGTATACACTTAATGGTAAGGTTCTGCGGGTGTTCCTGATCCATGAGACCTTGGAATCCAGGTTCATAGTTCATTGAAAGTAGAATCGCAGGTAGGTAGGATAGTGAAGAAGGCATTTAGTATGCTTGCCTTTACTGACCAGTGCTTTGACTGCATGAATTGGGAGGTCACGTTGCTGCTGTACAGCACCTAGCTTGGTCACGTTTGCAGTATTGCATTCAATTCTCGTTTCCCTCCTATCAGAAATATATTATGAATCTTGAAGGGAGTCAGAAAAGATTTACAAAGATTTGAGCTATAGGGAGAGAGTGAGCAGGTTGGGGTGACTTTTCCTGGAGCGTGAGGGGCATGTATAGGGTGAATCGCCAAGGTCTTTTCCACAAACCGAGAGGGAATGGATTTCCGGTGACAGGGGTAAGATTTAAAAATGACCTAAGGAGCAACTTTTTCGAACAGAAGGTGGTGCATGTGTGGAATGAGCTGCTGGTGCAGGTGGCGGAGGCTGTTACACTTACAACATTTAAAAGACATTTGAATGGGTACATGAAGAGTAAGGGTTTACATTGATATGGGCCAAATGTTGGCAAATAGGACTCGTTTAATTTGGGATATCTGATCGGCATGGACGAGTTAGACTGAAGGGTCTGTTTCCGTGCTGCATATCTCCAAAACTCCATGACTCTGTCTGACCTCACTCCAATATCTCATAATTATTCATTCCCGGCAATACCAGTTTATGTTGTGAGATGCTATCGAAATGCCTTCACTTCAGCATTCTAAAACCTGAAACAATGTTCAAAATGCATAGCTTGCATTTTCTTGGACTTTACAGTTTCCTGTTCTGTTCTCCATGTTGAATAGTGGGGTTCGAGCAGTTTTCCGGCACATCTTTGTAACTTGCTCTGTGCCTATCCATTGAATGCCTGTGTTAATCACTCGCAGCTGATCGTGTGCTCAGTACCATGAGGAATCCCCTCAACTGTTACTGATTCAGACCAGGCTTCCTACTTGCAGTTGAGTGTCATTTGACTTAATTTTAGTTTTGGTACATTCGTGGAAATGTTGAGCACGGTTTCCTGGAGACTGTGCTTCAAACTGCTGTGGGACATTCAGGAAGACCAGAGGCTTTGGTGACCTACTCTGGATGGGTCATGGGGGCTGCAGTTAGAGCATCTGGGCCTGCAACAGGAACAACGAATTGAGCAGAGGCTGCAGAGAGCGGAATGAGGAAATCACAATCATATCAGCCGCGGTCTTAGAGAATGTTGGAGCAGGATTGAATGGCTCGCTCATGCAACTTATTCAGATATTTCTGTCTGAAACAAGACAATTCCCCTTCTCTCCCAGTGACCCATGGGGAGTGAGTCACCTCCTTGTGTTCCTGCGTAACAGGATCCTGGGGCCTCACTTGCCCCCTTATTTCACCCGTTCCAGTCCCGAGCAGTTGAGTGACTGCCTCTTGTTCTTGTGTCCCAGTATCGAGCAATTGAATGACGGCCTCCCGTTCCTGCGTCCCAGTTTCGAGCAGTTGAATGACTGTCTCCTGTTCCTGTGTCCCAGTCTCGAGCAGTTGAGTGACTGCCTCCTGTTTCTGTGTCCCAGTATCGAGTAATTGAGTGACTCCCTCCGGTTCCTGTGTCCCAGTCTCGAGCAGTTGAGTGACTCTCTCCTGTTCCTGTGTCCCAGGCTCGAGCAGTTGATTGATTGCCTCCTGTTTTTCCCTGTTTCTGAGCAGCAGTTTCAAAGCTCAGATATATATTTGTCTGAAACAAGACGGTTCCCCTTCACTCCCAATGACCCATACTGATGGGGAGTGAGTCACCTCCATGTGTTCCTGCGTAACAGGATCCTGGGGCCTCACTCGCCCCCTGATTTCTCGCGTTCCAGTCCCGAGGAGTTTGAATGACTGCCTCTTGTTCCTGTGTCCGAGTATCGAGCAGTTGAGTGACTCCCTCCTGTTCCTGTGTCCCAGTATTGAGCAGTTGAATGACTGTCTCTGTTCCTGTGTCCCAGTATCAAGTAATTGAATGACTCCCTCCGGTTCCTATGTCCCAATCTCGAGATGTTGAATGACTGCCTCCTGTTCCTGTGTCCCAGTCTTGAGCAATTGAATGACTGCCTCCTGTTCCTGTGACCCAGTCTCGAGTAGTTGAATGTCTCCCTCCTCTTCCTGTGTCCAAGTCTCGAGTAGTTAAATGACTCCCTCCTCTTCCTGTGTCCCAGTCTCGAGCAGTTGGATGACTGCCTCCTGTTCTTGTGTCCCAGTATCAAGCAGTCCGCGTGGCCAAGGGCAGTTACTAATGGCCAACAAGTTCCGCCCTTGCCAGTGATGCTGGCATCCCGGGAAGCAACAACATTAAAGGTGAAATAACCAAGGAAATGTAGATGCTGGAGATCTGAAAGACCATTCTCCAGCGTTTGAAAGAATGTTGGATAATTTCAGCAGGTATGGCAATCTGTCGGACTGGAGAAAAACAGATAACCTTCAGAGTTCATTGACCTTATCAAAACTAAATACAACTAGTAAACAATATTATTTATATCAGGGTTGGTTGGAAGGGTGAATGGGAGGTTTGTGTTGAATGGATGGAGAAATGTCCAGCAAGAGGGAGATATAGAGAGAGAAAGAGAGAGAGAAAGAGACAGGAAAAGAAAAGAAAAGGATTGCTGATGATGGACTGGAAGGAAAATAGAATAGGAGGTTATTCGAACATTTCCCCTTTTCCCATATTCCTGAATACCGCATCCATTTAAGTATGCCGCTGCTTGAATTGAGTTATGTTACCCGTGTCTCTCTTCTCTGAGTGTGGTGATCAACTCCATCGGCAATATTGGAGATGCCCTTCTAGTTACTGAGATACAGAGAAACACAATATTACATTGTCAATTGCTTCTTTGGAAAGTGGAACATTTACTGTGGGACTGTGCAAAGACGTAACGGCTTTCTCGGCGGGGAAGAGAAACTGAGGAGACAGAGGCATTTTCAAGACTGAATGGGTGCACCTTGCGTGTGGGGAATTAACTTGCTGCTGTCATTAGAAGGTCAGTGGTGTTTCTGTGGATGGTGTTCTCGCGTTTGTATTGTCAGCTGCTGCGTTCATTCAGGGAGACCCGAGGGACTGTCGACCCCACACTGGATACTGCATTTACAGTGTATCTGGGTCCATGGTACACAAATGGAGCTGAGACTACAAAGAAGGGAAGTCTGTAAACAGGGTGGGGCTGGGCACTGCACATTCCTCCCTGGGATTTCCAGGAACATTTGTCTAAGCTGGACCCATTCCAAGTGTAAAGTGGGAAACCAGTTTGTTTCAAAAATGAGGTGGTCACTGCGCTGAGTCCCCTCATTCAGTATAACCTGTAGCCTCACACCAGGGGCAGGACTGTGCTGACTGTCACCATGAAGTGAACTGGATTGATTCTGGAATTTTCCAGGCAGGAGTGGATAATAAATCCACCATCTCTGAAGTGCAGTCCTCCGATGTATCACGAACTGACAGAAGACATCTGCCTGCTGAGAGGAATGCATTTGTTCTAGCTCCACAGGGGAAGGTACAGAAATTAACTTCCGAAAATACTAGGGAACGGGGGGGCGGTAAAACATAAGAAACTGCAGGAAATTAGAATTAATGAAGATAATGTTTTTTGAAAATCTAATTGAATTGAAGTTTCATAAGTTGCTGAACCTGATGAGCTGCATCCCAGAGTATTGAGGAGGTGGCAACAGAGCTAGTTAAAGAACTACTGATTATTCTTCAAAGCTGGTTACATTCTGGAAATGACCTGCAGACTGGAAAGTAGCTATTGTAAACCTTAAGATTTAAAACGGAAAGGAGAGGGAAAACAGAAAACTAAATAGCTTGGTATCAACTGTGAGAAAAACAACTTTGTAACCTTTTATAAGGAATGTGACAACTAGACACTTGGAGAATAATGATATGATTTGGTATAGTCAGCCTAGATTCAGGAAAGGGAAATGATCTTTGATAAACTTGCTGGAATTTGTGGAGATTGTCCGCTGTGACATCGACAATTGAGAACCAATAGGAATGGAGTATTTAAAATTTCAGCAGACGTTTGACTTAGTTGAATACAGTTGAGGGGGGAATGTTAAATTCCTTGGGTATATAGGTGTGAAATATATACCACATGTATTAACAATTGGATATTGGAGACAATGAAGGGAGTCGGATTTTTCTCTGGTCTGAAGGCTTTTCGGGTATCAGAAGGATCAGTGTTTGGGCAATTGCTGGTCACAATGTATAAAAACTGAATCAGATGTTAAAAAATATCTTCATTCACATTTATGCTTTGTTTTCAATGGTGAGAGATCGGGAAGTGCTGTTTTTGAAAAGGACCTGAATGACCTTGGTCATAAGTCACTAACAGAATTATTACGTTGAAGGAAGAAAGTGATATGTGACTCTTCATGCAAAATGCTTAAAGTACCAGAGTTGGTATATCTTTCCCAATGGTAGTATTTTGTTGAGAGAGTATTTGGTGCATTGTGTACAGATTTGGTATGTTTTGTAAATAATGATCAGAGCCAGAGGAGTTTCACCAGACTAAACTCTGGCATGATGTTACCACGAGGAGAGAGTGCAGGAAATATGTGTTTAATCTGTAGCGCCGTGAGAGAATAAAGAGTTGAAACTTGATGGTTACGGACGGACACTCATTACATCCCAAACAGCTGAACAAGGTCAAAATTGCACACTATTCATTGGATGTTTGATTCCCAAAAGTTTACATGCCTCTGCAGAGCCCCCATGTCGATTGACAGAAAGATTGACAGGGTCTGAATGAACTCTGGACACTTGAATACACAGTCACTGTGTGACACTGTACTGAATGTCACTTTGTACTCAAACCTGTCAGCAGTCACAATACTTTCATTCTGAAAGAGTTAACAATTCTGCACAAGCTTCTGACCTCCATAGGGACCATGGGTCTGCTTTCTTGAAGAAGGAAGACAGCTTGGAGAATGGTTAATCAAGTTGGCTTAATTCAAACTACCAGAAAACCATGTGAAAGTAGCATATAGGTAGTATGTGTAATTAAGTCATGTGGACCAGGTTGGAACAGTCCTTCTGTTCAGTCACTGCTCCATTTGTTTGTGATGTTGGAGCATCTCTGACACCTTCCTGTTCCTGTATTAGTGACTTGAGAAGCTGACTGTCGACTTTCTGTTCCTTATGTCAGTGACTCCGAGTGTGAAATGGTCTCTTTCTGATCCCGTGTAAGTGACACGTGGGAGTGAGCAGATTCCTTCTCTTCCTGTGTAATAGGCAGGAGAGATTGAATGAGCTACCACATGTCCTGTCCAATAATTTGATGGGCTAAATAACTTCCCCATACTCTTGTCAACTCAGATTGTGGTGCTGAATGAGCACCTCCGTTTACTGTGGAAACGTGCAGTGTGTGCCATTGCTGCTACATGAATGCTACCCAGACTTGAAAATCATGATCTTGAATGGTGTCCAGTTCTAGTTGCTCATGGACGCTGACTATGTCAAGAGCTGAGTAGAGTCAATTTGTTCTAAACATGCTGTAAACGTCTGTGAATAGCCACATTCTTCCTCAGTTTGGACCCAGTGGGATGAATGCCCTCCTCCCACACTGTAGGGATTCTATAATGACCAACTGGAGATGCCTGGGCTGAGAGAGCTACTCTGAGGATCTTTGCCGGTGATAACCATCTTCCCTTGTGCTGTGAATGACTCCAAACAGTGGAGAGGTCAAAATCGATTCTCATTAAGTGCGATTTTGCTCAGACACCTTGATGTCATCCTCAGTCTAATACTGCATTGAGTTCAGGACCAGTCTCTCTAAGTGAGCCGCCGTGTTTCCTCTTTTGTTCATATCAAGAGGTCATGGTATAGAAGTAGAGAATGTTTTATTCAAACAGACGGTAGTGAATGTCAGGAATTCTCTTCTACAGAGAGTTAGGGGAGCTGGAAAGGGACCAATGGTGTTCTGCAGGGATCAGTTCTGCGACCTCTGGTCGTTGTGACTTTTATAAATGACTTGGATGAAGAAGTGGAAGAGTGGGTTATTAAGTTAGCTGATAACACGAAGGTTTGTAAAGTGGTACATAGTGTGGGGGACTGTTGGAAGTTGCAACGGGACATTGATATAATGCTGAGCTGGGCAACGAAGTGGC
>NW_025214496.1:0-17079 GCF_004010195.1 Chiloscyllium plagiosum | reverse complement strand
AAAATTGCACACTATTCATTGGATGTTTGAATCCCAAAAGTTTACATGCCTCTGCAGAGCCCCCATGTCGATTGACAGAAAGGTACAGGGTCTGAATGAACTCTGGACACTTGAATACACAGTCACTGTGTGACACTGTACTGAATGTCACTTTGTACTCAAACCTGTCAGCAGTCACAATATTTTCATTCTCAAAGAGTTAACAATTCTGCACAAGCTTCTGACCTCCATAGGGACATGGGTCTGCTTTCTTGAAGATGGAAGACATCTTGGAGAATGGTTAATCAAGTTAGCTTCATTCAAACTACCAGAAAACCATGTGAAAGTAGCATATAGGTAGTATGTGTAATTAAGTCATGTGGAGCAGGTTGGAACAGTCCTTCTGTTCAGTCATTGCTCCATTTGTTTGTGATGTTGGAGCATCTCTGACACCTTCCTGTTCCTGTATTAGTGACTTGAGAAGCTGACTGTCGACTTTCTGTTCCTTATGTCAGTGACTCCGGGTGTGAAATGGTCTCTTTCTGATCCCGTGTAAGTGACACGTGGGAGTGAGCAGATTCCTTCTGTTCCTGTGTAATAGGCAGGAGAGATTGAATGAGCTACCACATATCCTGTCCAATAATATGATGGGCTAAATAACTTCCCCATACTCTTGTCAACTCAGATTGTGGTGCTGAATGAGCACCTCCGTTTACTATGGAAACGTGCAGTGTGTGCCATTGCTGCTACATGAATGCTACCCAGACTTGAAAATCATGATCTTGAATGGTGTCCAATTCTAGTTGCTCATGGACACTGACTATGTCAAGAGCTGAGTAGGGACAATTTGTTCTAAACATGGTGTAAACGTCTGTGAATAGCCCCATTCTTGCTCAGTTTGGACTCAGTGGGATGAATGGCCTCCTCCCACACTGTAGGGATTCTATAATGACCAACTGGAGATGCCTGGGCTGAGAGAACTACTCTGAGGATCTTTGCCGGTGATAACCATCTTCCCTTGTGCTGTGAATGACTCCAAACAGTGGAGAGGTCATAATCGATTCTCATTAAGTGCGATTTTGCTCAGACACCTTGATGTCATCCTCAGTCTAATATTGCATTGAGTTCAGGACCAGTCTCTCTAAGTGAGCCGCCGTGTTTCCTTTTTTGTTCATATCAAGAAGTCATGGTGTAAAAGTAGAGAATGTTTTATTCAAACAGACGGTAGTGAATGTCAGGAATTCTCTTCTACAGAGAGTTAGAGGAGCTGGAAAGTGACCAATGGTGTTCTGCAGGGATCAGTTCTGCGACCTCTGGTCGTTGTGACTTTTATAAATGACTTGGATGAAGAAGTGGAAGAGTGGGTTATTAAGTTAGCTGATAACACGAAGGTTTGTAGAGTGGTACATAGTGTGGGGGACTGTTGTAAGTTGCAACGGGACATTGACATAATGCTGAGCTGGGCAACGAAGTGGCAGATGGAGTTCAAATTGGAAAAATGTGAAGTGATTACCTTTGTAACATTGAATTTGAATGCAGAATGCAGGGTTATAGGCAGGACTCTTTGCAATTTGGAGGAATAGAGGGATATTGGGGTCCATATACTTAGATCCTTCAAAGCTGCAGTCTAAATTGACCGGTTTGTTAAGAAGGCGAATTGTGAGTTAGCTATCATTAACGTGGGATTGATTTTAAGAGCTGTGAGGTTATGCTGCAGCTCTATAGAGCCCTGGTTAGACTACACTTCACATATTGTATCCAGTTCTGGTCACCCAATTATAGGAAAGATACGGAAAATTTAGAAAGGGTGCAGAGGAAATTTACCAGAATGCTGCTTGGACTGGAGGACAGGTCTTAGAAGAAAGGTTGACAGAGCTATGGCCCTTTATGATTGGCGTGAATAAGGATGAGAGGTGACTTGATAGAGATAAACATTAGAAGAAAGGTTGACAGAGCTATGGCTTTTATGATTGGCGTGAATAAGGATGAGAGGTGACTTGATAGAGATAAACAAGATGGTGAGAGGCATATATATATATATATATATATATATATATATATATATATACACAGAGAGGCATACATTGGATAGCAAGAGACCTTTTCCCAAGTCAGAAATGGCTACCACGAGGGGGGCATCAGTTGAAGCAAGGCTTCGAGGAGATCTCAGAGGTCAGATCCTTACAGAGAGAGTGGTGGGTGCGTGAAATGCACTGCCACCAGTGGTATTTAATCAGTTATATTAGGGACATGTAAGCGACTCTGACATAGGCACATGGGAGGATAGTACAATGTTGTGTATGCAGACTCGTCTGATCTGAAAGTAGGACAAAAGTTCGGAACAATATCTAGGGCCGAAGGGCACCTGCACATCCCTGGGCACTATGGGACAATTCCCCATGGCCAATCCACCCTAACCTGCACATCCCTGGGCACTATGGGACAATTTCTAATGGCCAATCCACCCTAACCTGTACATCCCTGGACATGATGGGACAATTTCCCATGGCCAATCCACCCTAACCTGCACCTCACTGGACACTATCAGAGAATTTCACATGGCCAATCCACCCTAACCTGCACATCCCTGGACACGATGGGACAATTTCCCATGGCCAATCCACCCTAACCTGCACCTCACTGGACACTATCAGAGAATTCCCCATGGCCAATCCACCCTAACCTGCACATCCCTGGGCACTATGGGACAATTTCTAATGGCCAATCCACCCGAACCTGCACATCCCTGGGCACTGTGGGACAATTTCCCATGGCCAATCCATCCTAACCTGCACATCCCTGGACACTATGGGACAATTTCCCATGGCCAATCCACCCTAACCTGCACATCCTTGGATACTATGGGACAATTTCCCATGGCCAATCCATCCTAACCTGCACATCCCTGGATTCTATGGGAAAATTTCACATGACCAATCCACCCTAACCTACACATACTTGGACACTATGGGACAATTTCCCGTGGCCAATCCATCCTAACCTGCACCACCCTGGACAATATGGGACAATATAGTATGGCCAATCCACCCAAATCCACTGCTAATCCAGAGACCTGGGTGATATGCTGTGGACCTGGGTTCGAATCCTACTGTGGGAGATGATGGAATTTGCATTCTATAAATATCTGGAAATAACTGTCTGATGATAACCATGAATTCATTGCCAATTGTTAGAAATCCCCATCCAGTTCACTGGGTGTCCTTTCGGGATGGAAACTGCCATCCTAACCTGGTCTGGCCTCCATGTGCCTCTAGACCCACAGCAACGTGGTGGGCCCTTAACATGTCCTCTGCCCAATTAGGGATGGGCAATAAATGTTGGCTGAGTCAATGATGCTTTCATCCCAAGTGAATGAATTTTAAGAAAGAGTGAGGGATGATTTTACAGAGACGCGCAAGATTTTGAGGGGGTTTGACAGGGAAGATGTTGTGACATTCTGGCTATTGAGGGAGTGCAGCGTAGGTTCACGAGGTCAATTCCTGAAATGGCGGGACTATCTTATGTTGAAAGATTGGAGCGACTGGGCTTGTATACCCTTGAGTTTAGAAGACTGAGAGGGGATCTGATTGAGACATATAAGATTATTAAAGGATTGGACACTCTGGAGGCAGGAAACATGTTTCCGCTGATGGGTGAGTACCGAACCTGAGGACACAGCTTAAAAATACGGGGTAGACTATTTAGGACAGAGATTAGGAGAAAGTTCTTCACCCAGAGAGTGGTGGCTGTGTGGAATGCTCTGCCCCAGAGGGCAGTGGAGGCCCAGTCTCTGGATTCATTTAAGAAAGAGTTGGATAGAGCTCACAAGGATAGTGAAATCAAGGGTTATGGAGATAAGGCAGGAAGAGGATACTGATTAGGAATGATCAGCCATGATCATATTGAATGGTGTTGCAGGCTTAAAGGGCAGAATGGCCTGCTCCTGCACTTATTGTCTATTGTCTATCGTCTATTGTCTCAGAGAGAGAGACAGACACGATTCACAAGAATGTTTGCAGGCTTGAGGAAGTTCAGCAATGAATTGAAGAAGTTGGGACTGGCGAGATAAAGGCTGAGAGTAGATTTGTTTGAGGTTTTCGAATGCCACAAGCAAGCTGAATCGAGCTGAGAGGGAGAGGTTATTCCCACTTTCAAAAGGAGCAAGAACGACAGGGCCCCGAGTTTGATGGTGATGTGTAAGTGGGCGGCGCAGTGGTTAGCACTGCTGCCTCACAGCGCCAGAGACCCAGGTTCAATTCCCGCCTCAGGCGACTGTCTGTGTGGAGGTTGCACATTCTCCCCGTGTCTGTGTGGGTTTCCTCCCACAATCCAAAGGCACGTAGGATAGGTGAATTGGCCATGCTAAATTGCCCCATAGTGGTCAGGGATACATAGGTTAGGTGCATCAGTCAAGTAAATATAGGAAAGTAGAAGAATGGGTCTGGGTAGGTTTCTCTTCGGAAGATCACTGTGAACTTGTTGTGCTCTGGTTTCCTCCCACAATTCAAAAAAAAATGTGTAGGTTAGGTGAATTGGCCACGCTAAATTGCCCGTAGTGTTAGGTGAAGGGGTAAATGTTGGGGAGTGGGTATGGGTGGGTTGCTCTTCGGAGGGTCGGTGTGGACTTGTTGGGCCTGTTTCCACACTGTAAATAATCTACAATCTACATTTCCTGGATGCAGGTTGACTTGAGGCATTCTAGAGGGGCATTGATTGGGTGTTTGGATCGCTATAGTGTGGTGGGCAAAGGAAGAGACTGGCATAAGATATAATAGGGCTCTAACAATCCTGTGATCCTGAAGACACTTTTCCTAGTGAAGGAATCCAAAACTAGAATCTCAGACAACACGGTTACAGACCAAGGGAACACCCAAATGAGGTGAATGTCTGAAATTCTCCACTCGAGTGAATTGAGGAAGCTGTTCTGCCTGGAGATCCTGGAGTTTCTGCAGAGATCAGTGCTGGGACCCCTGCTGTTTGTAGCATATCAGATGGAGAAGAATGGACGGCGTGCTAAGATTGATGGGGAGCCATGGCTAGTGAGGAGGAATTGCCAGCTGGGTATCAATAGAGTCACAGAGATGTACAGCAAGGAAACAGACCCTTCGGTCTAACTTGTTCGTACGGACCAGATATCCTAACGAAGGGCTTTTGCCCGAAACGTCGATTCTCTTGCTCCTCGGATGCTGCCTGACCTGCTGTGCTTTTCCAGCACCACTCTAATCTTCACTCTAATCTCCAGCATCTGCAGTACCCACTTCCGCCTAGATATCCTAATCCAAATTAGTCCCATCTGTCAGCACCCGGCCCATATCCCTCTGAACCCTTTCTATTCATGTCCCCATCCAGAGGGCTTTTAAATGTTGTCATTGTCCCAGTCTCCACCACTTCCTCTGGCAGCTCATTCCATACACGTACCACCCTCTGTGTGAAAAAGTTGCCCCTTAGGTCTCTTTTATATCTTTCCCCTCTCACTCTAAACCTATGTCCCGCTAGTTCTGGACTCCCCCACCCCAGGGAAAAAGACCTTGTCTATTTACCCTATCCATGCCCCTCATGATTTTATAAACCTCTAGTTCTAGTCTTCCCCACCCCAGGGAAAAGACCTTGTCTATTTATCCTATCCATACCCCTCATGATTTTGTAAACCTCTATAAGGTCAACCCTCAGCCTCTGACGCTCCAGGGAAAACAGCCCCAGCCTGTTCAGCCTCTCCCTGTAGCTCAAACCCTCCAACCCTGGCAACATCCTTGTAAATCTTTCCCGAACCCTTTCAAGTTTCACAATATCCTTCCTACAGCAGGGAGACCAGAATTTCATGCAATATTCCAAAAGTTGCCGAACCAATGTCCTGTACAGCTGCAACATGACCTCCCAACTCCTGTACTCAATACTCTGACCAATAAAGGAAAGCATACCAAACGCCTTCTTCACTATCTTATCTACCTGTGACTCCACTTTCAAGGAGCTATCAACCTGCACTCCAAGGTCTCTTTGTTCAGCAACACTCCCTAGGATCTTATCATTAAGTGTATAAATCCTGCTAAGATTTGCTTTCCCAAAATGCAGCACCTCACATTTATCTGAATTAAACTCCATCTGCCACTTCTCAGTCCATTGGCCCATCTGGTCCAGATCCTGTTGTAATCTGAAGTAACCTTTTTTGCTGTCGACTACATCTCCAATTTTAGTGTCATCTCCAACCTTACTAACTGTACCTCTTATGCTCATATCCAAATCATTTATATAAATGACAAAAATTAGTGGACCCAGCACCAATCCTTGTGGCGGCTGGAGACTTTGACAGAGTAGTGGCAGATGGGATTTAGTCAGGATGAATGCGAGGTTATGCATTTTGGAAAGTCTAATGCAGGAAGGAGGTCTACAGTCATTGGCAGAACCCTCCGTAACGTCAGCAGACAGAGGGACAGGTCCTGAAGTGGAAAGCGTTGGGAGTGTACTGCTGGAAAAGCACAGCAGGTCGGCCAGCATCCGAGAAGCAGGGAAATCAACGTTTCGGGCTGGAGCCCTTCATCAGGGACCTCACTGTGTCCTCCCTGAAAGTGGCAACACGGGTGGATAAGGTGTTCAAGAAGGCACATGGCATGATTGCCTTCATTGGTCAGAGCATAAGCCATGAAACCTGGTAAGTCATCTTGCAGCTGCACAGAACTTCAGTGAGACCACTTTTCAAATATTGGGGACAGTTCTGTTTGTCACACTACCAGACGAATGCAGAGGCTTTGGATTTGCCTGGTTTGCCACATAACCGATGTCCTGTACAGCCACAACATGACCTCCCAACTCCTGTACTCCATACTCTGACCAATAAAGGAAAGCATACAAAACGCCTCCTTCACTATCCTATCCACCTGCGACTCCACTTTCAAGGAGCTATGAAGCTGCACTCCAAGGTCTCTTTGTGGAGACATTGGACGAACTTGGCTTACTTTCACTTGAACATTGAAGGATGAGGGGTGACCGAATAAATGTTTATACAAATAATGAGAGGCATGGATAGAATTGACAGTCAGAATTGTTTTCTCGGGATAGAAATTCTTTCAGGAATTGTTAGAATCAAGGAGGGTCCTAGAGGAAGATCACTAACGTGATACCCCTGGTTAAAAAGGGAGTAAGGCAAAAGACAGAAAATTGCAGACCTATTAGCCTAATCTCGGTCATGGGCAATATCCTGGAATCCATTGTGAAGGATGAGATTTCTGAATAATTGGATGTGGATGGTAAAATAGGGCAAAGTCAGCATGGTTCCATCAAGGGGAGGTGATTCCTGACAAATCTGCTAGAATTCTTTGAGGAAGTAGCGAGCAGGTTAGACCAAGGGGAGCCAATGGATGTTATCCAACTGGATTTCAAGAAAGCCTTTGACATGGTGCCACACAGGAGGCTGCTGGGTAAGATAAGGGCCCGTGGTGCTAGAGGCAAGGTGCTAGCATGGAGCAGGAAGCAGAGAGTGGGGATAAAGGGTCCTTCTCAAGAATGGCAGCCGGTGACAAGTGCTGTTCCGCAAGGCTCAGTGTTGGGACCACAACACTTCACTTTATACATTAACAGTTTAGATGAAGGAACTGAGGGCGTTCTGACTAAGTTTGCAGGTGATTCAAAGATAGGCAGAGGGTCAGGTAGCATTGAGGAGGCGGCAGAAGGATTTGGACAGGTCAGGAGAGTGGGCAAAGAAGTGGGAGATACAGTACAATGTGGGAAAGTGTGAGGTCATGACCTTTGGTAGGAAGAACAGAGACATGGACTATTTTCTCAATGGGGAGAAAATTCAGAAGTCTGAAGTGCAAAGAGACTTGGGAATTCTAGTCCAGGATTCTCTCGAGGTAAACTTGCAGGTTGAGTCAGTAGTTAGGAAGGCAAATGTAATGATGACATTTATTTTGAGAGGACTTGAATATAAAAGCTGGGATGTACCTCTGAGGCTCTATAAGGCTCTGGTCAGACCACATTCGGGGTATTGTGTGCGGTTTTGGGCCCCATATCTCAGGAAGGATGGACTGGCCCTTGGAGTGGGCCCTGTAATGATGACATTTATTTTGAGAGGACTTGAATATAAAAGCTGGGATGTACCTCTGAGGCTCTATAAGGCTCTGGTCGACCACATTCGGAGTATTGTGTGCAGTTTTGGGCCCCATATCTCAGGAAGGATGGACTGGCCCTTGGAGTGGGCCCAGAGGAGGTTCATGAGAATGGTCCCAGGAATGAAAAGCTTAATGCGTGAGGAATGTTTGAGGGCTCTGGGTCTATACTTGATGGAGTTTAGAAGGATGAGGGAGGATGTAATTGAAACTTACAGAATACCGTACGGCCTGGACAGAGTGGATGTTGGGAAGATGTTTCCATCGGTCGGAGAGACAAGGACCCGAGCGCACAGCCTCAGAGTAAAGGGAAGACCCTTTAGAACAGAGATAAGGAGAGACTTCTTCAGCCAGAGGGTGGGAAATCTGTGGGATTCACTCCCACAGAAGGCTGTGGGGGCCGGGTCACTGAGTATATTTAACACGGAGATAGATAGGTTCTCGAGTATTAAGGGGATATGGGCTGATGGGGAGAAAGTGGGAGAATGGGGTTGATAAAAGTCTCAGCCGTGATTGAATGGGGGAGCAGACTCAATGGGCTGAATGGCCTAATTCCTGCTCCTATGTCTTATGCCCTTATAGTCTTTAATGTCGATTATGAAGTCTGATAGGTTTAAAGGTAAAAGGGGGTAAATTTAAAGATAGCAATGGCACATAATTTGCTGCCAGAGGAGGTGTTGGAGATACAATAGTGACATTTAAGAGCTACCTTGACAGATACATGAATAGGCAGGGCATAAAGGGGTCTGCACACCAGACAGGCAACACGTTTCTTTATATCTCACACAGGTATCATAGAGCAATGCAGGCTTGGTGGGCTGAAGGGCCTGTCCCTGTGCTGGAATGTTCTTTGCTCTTTGTTAGATCCGGAAAAGAAATGAAAGAGGAGGTGGATATATTTTTGAAGATCAAAGAGTTGGGAGTTATGTTGAACTGGGGGTTATGAGGGTTAACGCCTGGAGAAGATGACCTATGACCTTGTTAAATGGTGAGACAGGCTTGAGGGGCAGAATGACCAGCACCTGGTCCTAATCTTTACTTTCCTATACTCTCTTAAACTGAGGCTGTGTTGCTGTCAGTAGATCAACAATGTCCCTGAGGGAGAGAATTCCAGGATTCTGAACCAGGAAGGAACGGCTGATATACTACCAAGTCGGGATGGTGAGGGGCTCGGAGGGGAACTTGTAGGGGGTGGTGTTCCCATGTACCTGCTGCCCCTTGTCCTTCCAGATGGAAGTGGCCGTGGGTTTTGAAGGTGCTGCCTGAGGATCGTTGGGGGGGGGCGGGGATGGTAATTGCAAATAGTACACACTGCTGCTACTGAGCATTGGTGGCGGAGGGAGTGGATGCTTGTGGATGTCATACCAATCAAGTGGGCTGCTTTTTCTGGATCATTTCACATTTCTACAGTGTTGTTGGAACTGCACCCATTTAGGCAAGTGGGGCGTATTTCATCATACATCTGACTTGTGCCTTGTAGATGACAGACAGGTTTTGGGAGTCAGGTGTTGAGTGACTCGTCGCAGTCTTCATTGCTTCTGACCTGCTCTTGTAGCCACTGTCTTAATGTGGTGAGTTCAGTTGAGTTTTTGGTCAATGGTAACCCCTCGGATATTGATAATGGAGGTTTCAGTGATGGGAACACCACTGAATGTCAAGGGACAGTGATTACATTATCTCTCATTGGTGAAGGTCTTAGACTGGCATTTATGTGATGTGAATATTACTTGCCACTTGTCAGCCCACGTCTGGACATTGTCCAGACCTTGTTCAATCTGAACATGGACTGCTTCAGTATCTGAGGTGTCACGAATGGTGCTGAACATTGTGCAGTCATCAGCGAACATCCCCACTTCTGATCTTATGATGGAGGGAAGGTCATTGATCAGGCTGCTAAAGATGTTTGGGGCGAGGACATTATCCTGAGGAACTCCTTCAGAGATGTCCAAGAGCTGAGATGACTGACCTCCAACAATCATGATCATCTTCCTATGTGCCAAGTATGACTCCAACCAGCAGAAAGTTTGCCCCCAACAGCCACTGATTCCAGTTTGGCTAAGGTTCTTTGATAACACACTCGGTCGAGTGCAGCCTTGATGTCAAGTGCTGTTACGTTCACCTCATCTCTGGAATTTAATACTTTTGTTCATGTTTGAATCAAAGTTGTGATAACGTCAGGAACTAAAAGACCTTGGTGGAATCCAAACTGCGTCTCACTGAGCAGGTTATTGCTCAACAGATGCTGCATGACAGCACTACTGATGGCACATTCTATACTTGCCAAATGATAAAGGGTAGACTGGTGGGGTGGTAATTGGCTGGGTTGGATTTGTCCTGCATTTTACATAGAGGACATACCTGGGCAATTTTGCACATTGCCTGGTAGATGCCAGTGTTACAACTGTACTGGCAAATTCTGGAGCACAAGGCTTAGAGTTCTGTTGCCAGAATGCTGTCAGGGCCCATAGCTTTTGTAGTATCCAGTGCCAACAACTGTTTCTTGATATCACGTGGCGTGAATCGAATTGGTTGAAGAGGGTTGTCTGTACTGCTGGAATCACTGGAGGAGAGTGAGATGGATCATCCATATAGCTCTTCAGGCTGAAGATCGCTGTGAAAGCAACAGCCTTGTTTTTTGCACTGCTGTGCTGGGATCTTCCATAATTGAGGATGGGGAGATGCGTGGAGCCTCCACCTCCTGTGAGTTGTTTAATTATCCACCACCATTCACAACTAATTGTGGCAGGACTAAGTGCTTAGATCTGATCTACTGATTGTGGGATTGCACACCTTTGTCTATCACTTGCTGTTTATGTTGTTTGCTATGTAAGTAGTCTTGTTTGGTAGTTTCACCAGGCTGGGACCTCATTTTCAGGTATGCTCCTGGCATGCCCCTTTCATTGAACTAGGGTTAATCACCTGGCCGGATGGTAATGGTTGAGGGGGATGATGGGTGGGGGGAGGGGGAAGGGGATGTTTGTGGGTGTGGGGGCTGCTTTGTCCCTGGATGGTGTCGAGCTTCTCGAGTGTTGTTGGAGCTGCCCCCATCCAGGGGCAAGTGGGGAGTATTCCCTCACCCTCCTGCCTTGTGCCTTGTCGATGGTGGGTCAGGTTTTGGGGGAGACAGGAGGGGAGTTCCTCACTGCTGGCCCCTGACCTGCTCTTGTAGCCACTGTGTTTATGCGGCTGGTCCAGTTCAGTTTCAGTCAATGGTAACCCCCAGGATGTCAGTGGCAGCACAAACAGTAGCAACATTCAGTATCAAAGAGCAATGCTTAGATTTGGTCTCACTGTTTGGTAGTTGTTTGTTCTGAACATTACTTACTGCTGGTCATCCCAAGCCAAACATTGTCCAGGTCTTGCTGCACTTAATATAGAGTGCTGGAGAAACTCAGCAGATCTGCCAGCATCAGAAAAGGCAGAGTTAATATCTCACATCCAGTGCTCCTTTGTCAGACTATAAAAGAGTGACTGGATGCACAACATTAAGTCTGTCTTTCCCTCCACAGATTGTGCCAGACCTGCTGAATTTCTCAAGTATTCTTTATCTATTTAACTTCGGTATCCTCAGTTCTCAGTTTGTTGGATTCCGACATGGATTGATTCAGAATCTGATCAGTCATAAATGGTGCTGAGCATTGTGCAATCACCAGTAAATATTCCCAGGAATATGGAGCCAAGGTCATTGTTGACGCAGCTGAAGATGGATGGACGGTGTGGTGCTGGAAAAGCACACTGGGTCAGCTGTGCAGGGAGATGGATGGAACCTAGGGCCTGTAATCTTCCCAGTCTGGAAAACTCAGCTCAATTCCACCTTCTCTGAAGGCATGGCGTGGCATATCTGATTAGACAGTACCTCCTTCACTGTAGAATCCCTACAGTGTGGAAACAGGCCCTTCGGCCCAACAAGGTCACACCACCCTCTGACATGTATCCCATCCAAATCCATTCCTCTGCAGTTACCCCTGACTAATGCACCTAACCTTCGCATCCCTGGGCACTATGGGGTAATTTCCCATGGCCAATCCACCCTAACCTGCACATCCCTGGACACTATGGGACAATTTAGCATGGCCAATCCACCCTAATTTACAAATCTTTGGAATGTGGGAGGAAACCGGAGCACCCGGTGGAAACCCACACAGACACGGGGTGAATGTACAAACTCCACACAGACAGGTCCCCGAGGCTGGAATCGAACCCAGATCTCTGGTGCTGTGAGGCAGCAATGCTAACCACCATGCCACCCTGAGGAACTCCAGCAGAGCGGGCCTGGCCCTCCAACGACCACGATCATCTCCCTGCGTTATCAGGTATGACTCCAGCCGGTGGAGACTTTGCCCCCTGATACCCATTGAATCCAGCTTTACCAGGGCTCCGTGATGCCACACTCGGTCGAATGTCGCCTTGATGTCAAGAGCTGTCACTCTCCCCTCCCCTCGCCCAATTCAGCTTTTGGTGAGCCGAGGCTATATTGAGGTCAGGAGCTGAGTGGCCCTGGTGGAACCCAAGCTGGGCAGGTCATTGCTGAGCAGTTGCTGGTCCTGCTTGGCAGCACCGTTTTGTAATATGGTGTGTGTCTGTGTGCTGAAATTGACTCAAATAGAGGCAATTAAATCCGGCAATATTCAAATGTGGTTGAAGTGCATGACTTTTACTTCCTCTATCTTAGATTCACTTCCCTTTTTAGCTGCTAGTTCTTCCCAATATTTATAAACACTGCAAAAGGTCAATCACACTTCCTTCGTCAAAAAACCTGATGTCACTGGAACATCAACAGAAAGGGCAATTTATTTTCGTTTTTGTTAATTCGTTCATGGGATGTGGGTGTCACTGGTTGTGCCACCATCTATAGCCCATATTTTACCCAATTTATAAAATATCTGAACAAGGTAGTAGGTTTGCCATATAAATGTGGGATAATAGTGGGCTGATGAATGGCAGATGCAATGCATAGACATGTACAGCATGGAAACAGGCCCTTCGGCCCAGCTCATCTGTGCTGACCAGATATCCTAAATTAATCATAGAAGCCCTACAGTGTGGAAACAGGCCCTTCGGCCCAACAAGCCCACACTGACCCTCTGAAGTGTAACACATCCAAACCCATTCCCCCATACTCAACTTTACCCCTGACTAATGCACCTAACCTAATTAAAAATCACACAACAGGTCAGACCTGTTGGACTATAACCTGGTCGGAGAAAGTGAGGGCTGCAGGTGCTGGAGATCAGAGCTGAAAGTGTATTGCTGGAAATGCGCAGCAGGTCAGGCAACATCCAAGGAGCAGGAGAATCGACGTTTCGGGCATGAGCCCTTCTTCAGGACTATAACCAGAAGTTGTGTGATTTTTTAACTTTGTACACCCCAGCACAACACTGGCACCTCCAAATTGCACCTAACATCTGTGGGCACGATGGGACAATTTCCCATGGCCAATCCACCCTAACCTGCACATCCCTGGGCACTATGGGACAATTTCACATGGTCAATCCACCCTAACCTGCACATCCCTGGACACTATGGGACAATTTCCTATGGTCAATCCATCCTAACCTGCACACCTTTGGAGTGTGGGAGGAAACCGGAGCACCCGGAGGAAACCCACACAGACACGGGGAGAATGGGCAAACTATACACATGCAGTCACCCGAGGCTGGGATCGAACCCGGGTCCCTGGCGCCGTGAGGCAACAGTGCCAAACCACTGAGCCACCTGTCCCATTTACTAGCACTTGGCCTATAAACCCTTCCTGTTCATATCCCCATCCAAATGCCTTATAAATGTTGCAATTGTACCAGTCTCCACCATTTCCTCTGGCAGCTCATTCCATACACGCACCACCCTCTGGGTGAAAATGTTGCTCCCCAGATCCCTTTTAAATCTTTCCCCTCTCACCTTCAATCTAGTTCTGCACTCCCCCACCCTGGAGAAAGACTTAGTCAATTCACCCTATCCATGCCCCTCATGATTTTATAAACCTCGATGAGGTCATCAGTTTAGATAAATGTGCGGTGTTGAATTTTGGTTAAACAAACAAGGGCAGAGCTTGTCCAATTAAAACCTGGGTAGTGCTGTAGAACAGAGAGATCTAGGGGTTCAGGGACATAATCCTTTGACAGGGGGGTTAAGAATGGGTTTAGCACACTTCCCTTCATTGCTCAGCCCTTTGAGCGTAGGAGTTGGGAACGTCACATTGAGGTTGTACAGGACATTGGTGAGGCCCCTTCTGGAATACTGTGTCCAGTTCTGGTCACCCTGTTACAGGAAGGATATTATTAAACTGGAGAGGGTTTAGGAGAGATTTCCCAGGATGTTGCCAGGAATCGGAATGTTTGAGTTATTAAAAAAAAGCTGGCTAGGCTGGGACTTCTTTCACTGGAGCGTAGGAGGCTGAGGGGTGACCTTTTAGAGGTTTATAAAATCAGGATGGACACAGCTAGGGTAAATAGCAGATGACCTTTTCCTAGGATGGAGGGCTTCAAGACTGGGGCGGGGGGGCTTATTTTTAAGGTGAGAGGAGAAGGATTCTAAAAAGGCATGAGGTGGAAATGTTTTCACACAGAGTGCTTTGTGTGTAGACTGAACTTCCTGAGAAAGTGGTGGATGTAGGTGCAGTTATAATGTTTGAAAGACATTTGGATAAGGACCTGAAAAGGAAAGGGTTGGAGGGACATGGGCCAGGAGCAGGCAGGGGGGACTACTTTAGTTTGGGCACATGGTCAGTAAGGACTGGTTGGACCAATGGGTCTGTTTCTGTGCTGTATGACTCTATGACTCTATAACTGGGAGAGGCAATGGTCTAATGTTATCATCGCAACTACTACAGAGACTCAGCTAATGTTCTGGGAGTAAGGTTCAAGTCCCACCATGGTGGAATTTGAATTCAGTTAGGAATCTTGAATTAAGGGTCTAATGATGACCACAAATCCATTGTCTGAGAAACCCATCTGGGTCACTAATGTCCTTCAGCGAAGGAAACTGCCATCCTTACCTGGTCTGGGCCTACATGTGACTCCAGACCCACAGTGATGTGGTTGACTCTTAACTACCCTCTGGGCAATTAGGGATGGGCAATAAATGCTGGGGCTAGCCAGAGGCAGATGCATCCTGAGAGTGAATAAATAAAAAATCTCTCAAAACTTACATCACGATATATTTTTTCTTGGCATGGAGATGATATTGGGTACAGGACAACCAGTGTTATATTTCATATACATTTATTCATGGATTTCCTTCTGCCTATTGGAAATGTATTTGCTCTTACAGAGGTTACCCCGGTAAGATTCCGAATGTACGTCATCATTGCGGTCATCTGTCTGGTGGTGATGCTTGGTCTGCTGTTATTGGCATACACGTTGGTGAACTGGGTGAGCCAACACTTTCAGGGTAAGTTGACTTTTAAATGTGAACCATGACGACAAGTTGTATCAATGCTGACAGATTCCCCGGTGATGTCACTGACGGACACAGAGCTGCATGTTCACCTCCCGGTCAACACACAGAATGGTTGCAGTTTGCTGCAATAAAGGAAGGGATGGATAGATTAGATAGATAGATAGATAGATAGATAGATAGATAGATAGATAGATAGATAGATAGAAAGATAGATATTCAAGATTTCTCAACAGATAGGTAAATAGATGGGTAGATAAATAATGGTGACATGAGTTGCTAACTGCTGAAAATGTGTTGCTGGAAAAGCGCAGCAGGTCAGGCAGCATCCAAGGAACAGGAGAATCGACGTTTCGGGCATAATCCCTTCTTCAGGAAGGGCTCATGCCCGAAACGTCGATTCTCCTGTTCCTTGGATGCTGCCTGACCTGCTGCGCTTTTCCAGCAACACATTTTCAGCTCTGATCTCCAGCATCTGCAGTCCTCACTTTCTCTCAATGAGTTGCTAACTGGCCTACATTATCATAGATATGTGGATAGGACAGTGAGTAATTATGAAATTATCCACGGAAAGTTAATTATTTACTATCCATTGACATGCCCTTGAATGTGATTGTGTACCATAGAAGAATGGGTTTATTGGGAGGGCAGACCGAGGAGCCTAGTTCAATTGAAGGACAGGTGATGTGTTTGAGTCAGCATTGAATTATATGCAGAAGATTCGACAATTACTAACTCGGCCCTTTGATATTCTTTTCCTTGCGGTTTAGTTGCTGGGAGGAACTCAACTAGGACGGACCTGGATGAGGTATGAGCTACAAACGTCTTTTTGATATTCCAGTGTAATACGATGGAGCTTGGTAACGGTGTGTGAGGACTAAATCATTGATTCATAGCAGAAAAAGATACGATCTGAATGAGCAACATTGAGGGAGGCGAGGGTGAAGATGAGAGTTTATGGCTGAGGTACCATTCTGCATCCCAGGTATAGGATATGCTGGGATTGCTGGTCACACCCAGTTCAGAGTTAGTACTCTCTCCCATTTGACATTGCATGTCCCTGGAGGGGTATCTTGTAGTGTCCCTTCCTGTGGGCCAAGAGGACTGGGTTATAGTCCTGCCTGCTCCAGAGGTGGGTACTAACATTGCCAAACAGGCAATATCTACAGCAAATCCCCTGGGTTATGAATGGGTTCTGTTCCTGAGTGCAGTTGTAAGTCAAATTGTACACAAGTTGGAACACAAAACAGTACAGCATGTAATATCTGTATAAATGGACCTTGGAAAGATGGGATCTCCTCTGTTAGTATGACCACCCCTCTGCAGGTCCATCTCTATGCTCATGGAATTAAGTTCTGTTTGGGCACAATGTTTAAGACTGACTTTCCAGTGGATATCCGGATGATGTTGTACCGTAGGAAGGTGACAACTTCCGGCTTTGAACTGGGACCCAGTCAGGAGACTAAGGAAATTCGGCACATCCATAAAGATTTTTACCAATTTTTACAGATGCGCCAAAAAGAGTATCCTATCTGGATGTCTCATGGCTGGCTATGGTAACTCCTCTGACCAGGACCATAAGAAACTACAGAGCATTGGGAACACA
>NW_025214495.1:43124-44862 GCF_004010195.1 Chiloscyllium plagiosum | reverse complement strand
AATGGGACTCTGTGTTGAGCCACTCATCTGTTTGCATTTAGCAATAATACTTTCTTTTATAGGAATAATAATTCTTTTATAATTGATCTACATCTCTCTGCCTTAATTGGTTTCCCTGAATAATCATTCCCAAATAAAAAAATAAAATCAGTCTCCCATTTGAACTTTTCAATTTATTCAAAGCCTAGCATATTTTTTTGAATGGGCCAAAGCAGGGAGGCGTAAGAAAAGGTAAATATTGGGATTCACACAACCTTATGTATGAAAGACCTTTCCTGAAATGTTTAGCATTGGTTTTAAAATTATGATCCCTTGTTCTGGTATCCCACACCAGAAAAACCTCACTGCGACTGCTCTCCAAGTAGTGCAGTGTTTTTCTTACCCTCAACTTTTTTATTTACCCCAATTGCCCTGGTATAACAGTCTCAGAATTGAACTGCAATGTGAAAATGTTCACTCGTGCCAAGCTTGCTTTGCCTTGCAGTGGTTGTGGTGGGAAACTAGAGGGCCATGCAAATGTTGCAGTTATTGTTCTTCGTGGTGGAATTATCACCTTTATATAATTATGTAAGCTTTTTTTTTATCCGATGAAGAAGATTGTATAAACGATAGAGGATGCCAACAGGCCTCATTAAGGTGGCACCATGCCCAATGGTCTCAAAGCGTCAAGAACCTGGCACCGTGCCTCAAAGTGCCAGGAACCCAGCTTTGATTCCATCTTCAGGCGCCTGTCTGTATGGAGCTTGCACATTCTCCTCGTGTCTGCGTGGGGTTTCTGCCGCAGTCCACAAATATGCAGGTCAGGTGGATTGGCAATGCTAAATTACCCATAGTGCCTAAGGGTGTGCAGGCTACCTGAATTAGCCATGGGAAATGCAAGGTTACAGGGAAAGCGTAGGGGAGTGACTCTGGGTGGAATGCTGTTCGAAAGGTAATTGCAAACTCGATGGGCTAAATGGCCTGTTTGTATTCTGTGATTTGTTCCAATCAGTTCACGTAGTGTTACTGCTCCACTCGAGTCTCCTGTCACCTTTGCTCATCTATTACTCTACCCTCTATTCCTCTATGCCTCTTATCGTGTCTATCTTCCCCTTAAAC
Source organism: Chiloscyllium plagiosum (assembly GCF_004010195.1). Classification (NCBI taxonomy): domain Eukaryota; kingdom Metazoa; phylum Chordata; class Chondrichthyes; order Orectolobiformes; family Hemiscylliidae; genus Chiloscyllium; species Chiloscyllium plagiosum. Next base: position 43,764 of record NW_025214495.1, on the reverse strand, counting down.
ACACGGATGAGATTGGATTCAACCACTCCCAGTTCATTTTTGTAATCCTATTCTGCAGAACTTTGATTTCTTGGTGACGACTTTGTGACCTCAAGGTATTCTCATCCATTTGAAAACAAACATTCTGACAGTATCCAGTCAGTTAAATCCTCTCATCATTTTAACAACCTCTATCACATCACTTTTTGGCCTCCTTTCAGAGAAGAGAGAATCAGCCCGTCAACCCTTTGCTGACATGTAAACCCACATATTTCTGTGATCCACCTTGTCAATCTTTTTTGTGTACCCACTTCGGTTTCTCTTTTTTCCATTTATTGTGTGGTGATCAGCCTGCACACAGTAATCAAGTGTGGTTTAAGCAAGGAATTATGGGAAGGCTGGTTCCTAGGTCTCTGGAACATCCTGCTGGAGGATGTTCCGCCCCCTCCCCCAATCCCATCCCAAACCGCCCCCTCCCCAACCCCATCCAACACTGCCCCCACAACAAACCCTGTCCAACACCGCCCCCTCCACAACCCCATCCCACACTGCCCCCACCATCAACCCGTCCAACACCGCACCCTCCCTGCAACCCCATCCAACACCGTCCCTTCGCCCACCCAATCCAACACATCCACCACCCCCAACCCCGTCAAAACCC